>NW_009637100.1:14804-18843 GCF_000690535.1 Cariama cristata | reverse complement strand
CTCTGATCAACAGAATGGAGTTTATCCTGAGGGCTCCCAAGACCACAGGCAAGTCATCTGCATGTTTTCTGTGCTGATTTTGAAAAGAAAAACTTCATTTTTGTGTCTGCTGTTAATATTTGGTCTATGCTGTCCACTACTTGTATTTGCTTAGATGGGATTCACAAGATGCATAGGTTATAAACGCTGTCACTAGGCTTGTAATGGCTCTGTAGATCCAAAGGACCTGGACTCTAATTCTATTAGAGGGATTAAAAAAATGAAGCGAGAAAACTCACACAAAACAAATCCTTTGACTGCCAGCAAGAAAAGTGAAATGTTTCAGATGAAGAGTTCATAACAGCTCGAGCAAAATATACTGAGTTTGAGGTTCGCAGCGAGATGAGATTATGGAGGAATTAAATAGCACTAAAGGTGATTTCCTTTCCAAAAACCATACTCAAATCCAGAAATACTTTGCACTAACGGATCATCCTTTGTAAACACCATAAAAGAGTTAAGACAGTCAAATTAAGCCAACAGAATTAGGGGGCTTTCAAACCAAAATAACAATTTCCTTCCTCTCGGAGACACAGCAACCCAAGCATACAAAGAGAAGTCAGAAATCGTTGAGAAAGCCTGAAATAGTGTTAATGGTCAGCACCTAACAAAGCTTCCCCTAAACGCTGCACACGCTCAAGACTTAATGCTGGTTTGGTGCACGATCTCCAGACCTACAGCCCTTTATCTGTTGAAGCCTTGCTAAAATATTTCTCCAAGCCAACTGTTTTCATGTTCTTCGCTGTCTTCTTCTTTGGTAAGCAATAATTCCCCCAGTTTTAAAATGCAGAGGAAAACACCTACCTGTCAAACTAGATGATCCTGAGAAGCAAGGGTAAAATTAAGAGACAGCTAAAGAAATAAGAATCCAAACTTTTAATATTAGGAACCAAAGTCTTTCACAGCTAGCAGGCTTATTAAGGATCTCTTACCGTCCCTGTTGCCCTCGCACCGCAAGGTAAAATTTTCTGGATGTGACCTTAAGAAATTTGCACTGAGGTTAGTGAGAGGTCTCAGACCGTAGGACCGCTTGGGTGCTCAAGTCCCGCATGTGGCACAGGTATTTATTCCCGTTCCTCGCTCAGATGGAAAAATGCCCAGGTTAATCTTCTGCGCTGCAATAACCTTGTTTTATCTTCGAGGCCTGTCTCTTCCGTGCCTTTTGTGCGTACGCAAGCAGAAGCTCGCGGCGCTATCAGAATAAGTAATAATAGCGTAGCTTGTTAAAGCAGCGAGTTGTACTAAATTAGTCCGAAGGCTCATGTCTCTGTGAGGACAAATAAAGTAGTTGCAATTTTAAGATCAAGCAAGATCAGACCTTTTCATCACATCTTTACACTCTCAAATTCAGCTCTTAGTGAAATAGCCCCTGATTTTTCCAAGTGCTCTGTCTTAAGGGAAAAAAACCCCTTTGTTTGAAATTTTCATGGATAGAAGAGTTTATCTTCTGAATTGTTTCTGGCAGAGACCCCATTCCTGGTATTATGCCGAGTACAAACAGAACAATAGACAAACAAAGTCCCAACAGGAATTTAAGGACCTGCACACTTAGACTTAACAAATTGCTGCACTGCTCCAGTAAATCTAGACTATTGTTGTAGTTCTAATTGTACTGAATGTCTCCTAAATATCATTTATCTTCTAACAGTATCCTTCGCAAAAAAAAGCGCATGGCACAATAATAATAAAAACAACTCCCTGGGGTTAAGAGTCAGAGATGACAGCTCAAGCCTAACAAACTAAGCTCAACTCTGCAAGCTACAGATGTTTAAAAAGCCTGGGGAGGAACGTTCATCTGAAATGCAAAAGCAACTGCAGCCACCATCTAATTGACTGCAGGCTTAGCAGAAACGAGACAAGAAGTCGTCCACTCTTAAGATCCCTGGTGGACCCTAATTTAAGGCTGACCTAGCCAAAACCTCCAACGTGAAGTCACTCGAGACACAGCTTGCACGAGACTCCTCTCCTGCGTGCAGACCGCTGTAAATTCAGATGGTTTGCTTGGAAGCAGAGCACCTGCTACATGTGCAACACGGGTTACTATCAAGCCTCTAAAATGCAAAAGCCAGACATTGTCTGGGAAAGAGATATCAGTGCAGCTCGCTCCTTTTGGGTAGGACTTTAGTCTGAGCATGCAACCAAAGCTGGATCTCAAACCCCCTGCACAGCGTCGCGCAAGCCACGTTTTTCTTGCAATGACAAAGAAATCGTCCCTCTGTTGAGCAACACTTACACATCCTCGGTTCCGAGCGCATCACATTAAATATCATGCTGCCAGGGGCAAGATGAGTTATCTAAATACTCTAATGGATTAATGATCCTGGAAGCAGAGGGTAGTTCAAAGGCCAAAGCAGGCCAGATAGACACCATCTCATCATTCTGTTCAGAGAAGCATCCAAGTCGCATTTTTGACCAAGGCAAAGAAAATGTGTACTGAGCGGAGAGGTCACAATTTGCAATTCGTGGCATATAATTACTGCAGCTGAAGAGGGCAAGGATAGGAGCACATGGAGAGGGCAAAGCAACAATCCTGGAGTGCACAGAGGGTGCTACAGCTGAAGGATGCTGATTAAATGGGAGGAGAGAGGCATGATGCTGTAGGGCAGTGTATGCTGAGCGAGCGTAGCAAACCCACACCTGACTGCCCAGCACATAACCCAGCCAAGCAGGTGAGCCCACGCCCCAGGTAACCACTGCCAGAAAGCACTGGGGGCTGCTCTCCTATTTTTCTGTAGTGCAAAATGACCCCTCAGCTCACAGCCAGGTGCTAATTTGGGATCACAAGTGCTGCTTTAACACATGAAAAGCACTATCCAGGCTGCAATCCTATGAAATTACAGTGGAGAGGGCTCATTAAGAGCCCTTTAGCAAGTTCTCCTGCTCTCACATAAATGATTATATCACCTTGACAAGTGTTCATGAAACCCTTGAAGTAAAATTCTTCTGTTCTCCCAAGCAGAGAAAACCAGTAAAGCTAAATCCTTTCTCTTTATTATCTAAGGGCATGTCAGTTTACCAAACCACCTGTAACAATGATGAATGAGAGCTGTTTAAGTTCTTGGCCATCATCCTCTCCCCCGTGGTACCCAATGAAGCCTGCACTGGGGTGGCAAGGTAAAACCAAGGTCTCCTCCAAGCCCATGTACTTGTGACAAGTGCTACCCTCTGGGGTTGAACGGGCTGTCTCAAAATGGAGAGATTGCACAGTTTTGATAAACATCATAAATCTGACAAGCTAGCAAGCTTCCTCTGAATAAACATGATGACAAACTGGTGCATCATCTGGCTGTCTCTCAACACATCACTGTAGGGCATCACAGTTTATCCTTGTTCTGCAGATCCACACCCCCCCCATCCAAAAAAATAATCATCTCTGAAGCAGTTTAAAACCGGCACGTCCTGAGCAGGAAAAAAAAAAAAGTCAGAAGACAATTCAGGAGGCTGCCCAAGTGTACTGCATGTGTGCCAAGGTAAGTCTGGGCTCTTGGCGTATGTGTCAGCATCTGCAATCACAGCATCCCTCTATGCAAAACGGAGGAGGGGAGTTCTGGGGCACAGAAAAAGTCACCGCGCTAAAGGAGGAAAGAAAGAAAGAGAAAGATAGCTATGGAAGTGAATACCTCCATACGACATTCATCTGGAGCCTGCTAGGAGATAGCATTCCAGCTAGAAGGACAACATGGAAGGTCCTCCGAGTCTGAATTCCCAGCAAACCCACTGAAGGCATCTTCAGCGATTCTGTCTCCATTCAGTCCCCAAACACTTGCTTTTCCCATCTTACTTCACCAACTGTGTGGTTAGTGTCCCATTATTAAATAATAATACAGTTCCTAGCACACAGAACAAATAAATACTTCTTTTTTTCTGATTTATTTACTTTGTTTCCCCTAACCAAGACCGGAATTTAGGTTATCTATGTATGTATAATATTAAATATTAGATTTATAGATTAGATACTATAATATTAGAATAATAGCTAATATCTAATAGATATCTAATA
>NW_009637100.1:13885-14779 GCF_000690535.1 Cariama cristata | reverse complement strand
AATGTGGAACACAAATTAAATGCCTGTCACAAAGCACAATCCAAAGGAAATTTAAAAAATACAAAAAGACAAAAAACTGCTGGGGGATGACTGCTTAATTCGGGACTTACAGAAATGGCTTACTTTTCATTCCAAAAAAGGAAAGGGAAGAGCACCCGATGCAGAGGTGCCATAATCCAAAACACACTGCCTTTACAAGAACACAAGCTATTTAATCTGAATTACACTCCCAGTAGATTATTTAAACTGCACTTAATCCTTGTGTGACCACTTTTAATCCTGGTTTAAATGGCTGCAAATCAGGATTAGCCAACTCCACACATCTGCAATGACTGAACGCATTTTCATTCTGAACAAAATCATCCACTTGGGGATTTATTTTGCTTTAACTCCCTCGAAGTTATAAACCCATTAGTTAACGCCACAAAGCTGCTGGCTTAAAAAGCAAAAAAAAAAAAAGAGACCAAAGAAAACATCTAACCTCTATGGGAATCGCTGTGATTTGCCTAGCTGCAAAAGCTGATGTTGTAAATCGGGACAGGTTTGCATCAAGAGAAGCAGCTCTGCCTTGCATACAACAGTTGTGTCAGAGCTACCAACGTATTCTGAATTCCTGGCGCATTAACCCAGCTGAGACTTTTGTTCCCATCTACCCCATTAAAATCCCAAACATTTCCATTCTCATATTCCTGCACGCGAATCGACTCCATTCAGTCATTCCCAAACCGCCGAACTCTGAACAATTGTATCACGTTTTGATAAGCAACCATGCACACCTAGATAAATCCCATGAAGCCTAAGGATGGACATGTCTAAAGCCAGCTACGCTCGCCAACATCGTCATTCAGCCAGAAAGCAGGAAAGGCTCGGAGAGGTGATGCGCACCTGCAACGG
>NW_009637100.1:9354-13847 GCF_000690535.1 Cariama cristata | reverse complement strand
CATCTGAGCATCTTGGTGTCGGATGGCTCTTCTGCCAAAACCACGTGCGGCACTGAGCCATCGTGCCGGCAGGACAGCAGCCAGGAAAGTTGGCTCAGACAATTACGGAGGCAAGAGCTGGCCTCTTGCTCTGTGCATCTCAACAGAAGACCAGGGAGGGAATGACGTCTCAAACTCCTGACCAGGTTGATGGAAAACCACCAGGTCCTTAAGTCCCCTACCAGCCTTGGGATATTCTCATAGTCCAAATTCCAGCTCCACCTTCCCCACAGTGTTTTGGAAACTCATGACCGTCCTTATGCATCCTTTATTTTAAAACCTCTCCTGAGGCAAGGTTTTGCATCATCGGGATGCAAGTCATCCTCTGAGCCACCTCTCGTTCGCCAACATCTTCTTCTAGGAACTGACAAGTATTGCACCCTTGCTAGCTGGATGAGCTGACACAGCTGACAGGTATCAGGCAACTCTACAATTACCGTTAACTACTTTAACTATTTCCATTTGCTTTTCCAGGGAGTCTGAGACATGCTTTTATTCTACACTGAGCACAGCAGTATCATCTCCGATACTTGCAGGAAGCACATTTTGCTGTACCACTGAAAGGCATCCCCGTTTTGTTCTCTACCCTTCTACGAAGGGAAAGGAGGGTGCTTGCAAACAAAACCCAGCTTGTGCCAAGCTTTGTTAGTCTCTGCAACTAATGGCAGCCTCTTTGGGTCCTAGCTAGGGATTTCCAACCCCCCCACCTTAGAATTCATCCTGCTTCAAAGGTTAACGAACATCTTGACAGAAGAATCCTAGCGCTGAACTTTTGCAGCAATGGCCACACAGATACCATTAGAAAACATATTGGAACAGAAAAAAAAAGGGGGGGGAATTTAAAAGGGGAGGGAAAAAAATCTAATCCCTCAACTTCTCTCACACATTTTACTGAGGGATGCAGATGCAAACTAGAATCATCCAGTATAAACATACATTCTGCAAGTTTTTAATAATAATACAATAAACATGTAAAACCCCCCTGCTTTGACAGTCTCTTTTTCAGGAGGATTTGATAAATTGGTGTTTTATAGGTGCAATTTTGAAGGTTCATTTTAACACCATCTAAAAGGCAGCAACTATTGTATTACATGGCAGTCACTGGTGAATCAGCTTTTGTAAAAACCTTTGCAAACAGCTGAAAAGAAAGAAAATGAAATAGAGAAATAATGACTATTATACACACAAGAAAGCAACTTTAAAAGATGCAGCATATATCAGGAAAGGCATTACCATCCTCTTGTTAAATTCAGATATGCTTTGAGATGCAAAAAAGTCTTTTTTTTTCCAGAAGCACCCAGATAAAGGCAAGTAGCTCCTGAGAGAGCATATGCCACAGAGAAAAATGTAAATGTAAAAGCAGACCTGAAAGTCTATGCATGATCTCATCTCTCGGAGCATTTTAGGGGAGGATTATAGTCCAGTGAGTAAAAAGTAACGAAGACCGTGACACTGAGATTTACCACGCTAGAGCAGATTTCTGCTTCTTGATACCCCAGGGTTGCCGTGTCTGACTGAATTAGCTGCATTTCAACATCCAGAATCCTCCTGAACTGACCTTATTCTCAAAGTGACAATCTTCCCCAGATTGTAGCTGGTAAGCCTTGTACCAAGCCAAAAAAAAGAAAAAGAAAAAGAAAAATTCTGCTGCTTTTCCAATGGGTTAAGACTTGTGTATGGAAAGCTTCCTCTGTGGCATTTGTAGGGCTGCCTGACAACGCCGTACAGTCCCCACCAAATTTATTTGATCCTAACATTGCCTTGTTGCTTTAATTTTTCCGTACGTTCCTTGTATAACTATTAAGCCTGATTTTCCACTGAGCATCAATAGACCTTCCTGGATCCTAGTTGCTGCCTTTGCCAAATGATGCAGTATCTTCCACTTCTCCCGCTTTCGAGGGATCTTATTGGCAAACCCAAAGAGCTGAAGTGGCTTTCCCACAGCTACTGGAAACCCAAGGAAGCAATGAACCCTGCAGAGCCTTCCCCAAGCCTTGACCCCACCAGACCAGGCAAAAAGAAGCCATCTCCAAGCCCACACCTCCACCACTGGTGCTCACAGATGGCTGGTTCACTCCAAAGAGATGCGAGTGAACTCCTACATGAGCTCTGCCCGAAGACAGTCAACCCCAGGGAGCAAATCTGATTTCTGCGTAATTAATAGACTCTGTAACCCATCACTTACGGTGCCTATGGGCTGTCTAAACTCTGTAGATGCAGAATTACCTGCAGGCATCTCTCCAATACCATGGTGTGAAATGTTGGAGGCTGAAAACATTTAAGTGCATTTTGATAAACACTCTGGCCTCTTCCTCAGGTCCTGACACTTCTGGGCTTAATAGTGTTATCACCTTAATAGTCTTTGGATTTATTTCTCACAGAGTCACAAGATGAGGGAGAAAGGTACATCAGCAGCTTGCCACCTGCCAGTCCAGACAAACCTCTCCTGTTCCCTCTCCGTGTATCCGCTACCAAATGCGGATACTTTTCAAAGCATCCCTGCAAAACGCCCTGCTATCCTCAGGTCTGCTCTGTAGGATCCACATCCAGTGTGTTCCAGGGGAGGGGAATATTCCTTTGGAAAAACACTATGTTATCAAGTATATTCCCCACAGGAGATGTCCTTGCGGATTCCAGGGACAAAGGAAATTTCCTGCTAAACATGCACAAAACCGTCCATCCAGTAAGCACAAAGCAGCAACAAGACCCATAGCTCTCATCAGTCCAACATACATTCATCCAAAATAAATCCTTTTCCCAGCTACATACTGTATAACCACAGGAAAAGCCACTTTAACTGTTCACATCTCCATCTGCCCTTCTCCACACCACCCACACAAGCTATTTGCATATTTATTGCATATTTATATAGCACACCTCAGTGGGATGCTCCATGTGCCACCAACAGACGTGTCCTTTTGGTCTCCAAGTCTACACATCCTTGTGTACAACACCAGATCCGGACCTCCACACACCCCCTCCCCACCCCACCCCCGTCCAAAAAAGAAGCCACGACAAAGACACTGCAGAAGAAATATTACCAGGCTTCCTCCAGAGCGCACAATACTTTGTGGATCTAGCTGTAAGCTGTCCGCATCTGCTGATGCCCATTATCTCATCCCAGGGTGTGCTGTCAGGCCATACAATCTGTTAGCTCTATATTTAATTGGGTCTCTGACTGCACAGTCCGAGAGCCGCTTACCTTTCAATATCTAATTTTGCTGAGAAAACAAAACGTCACAGCGGTGTTGCATTTGCTATAGCCATTTTCGCAGACTAAAATGGGCAAAAATCAGTTAAAGACCACGCTTCCACTGAATGGTATGAAGGCAACCACAAGAGCCTTCCCTGCAAATTTCACTCTGTCCCCCTCTGTTTAACCTTGCGGCAGCAGCGAAGGTCATTCCCAGATGCCGTCAAACGCTACCAGTCTAGCATCACCACCGGGTTGGCCCGTGCAGTTGCCCTGGTACATTCAAGAACCGTGCCAGGTAGCGAAGCATGTATACCCCAAGGTCTCCAAGTGAAGGTATGAAGCTTTGAAGATCCACTTTGACACTCTGTAGGTGACATGCTCTTCTAGCACCATGGCAAGTGTAGAAGCCACCCAGGTCCCAAACAAGTTCGCAAGGTCTTGTATATCCACCTGCAGCAATCTCACGTCATCACTGCTCAGAGACCATCACTCCAATGAGTTCAACGATCTTCTTTCTTCTCCTACCATCAACTTGGAAACAACAGGCCAAATAATTCCCATTCGGCCAGCACCTGCTGGAGCACAAAGACTTTTTCCAAAGAACACAAGGACATCCAAGCAGCACCAGAAAATTGTGGGAGGGAAGCCTGAGCGAGGGAATAAGATCTCCTACAAGACCTCTTATTACCAGAGGCAGGGAATGCTTCTTCATCAGCACAGCTCCAGCATCCCCGGTGGTGCGCAGGATTAGAGAAGTCCAAACGGTCTGGAAAAACATCTACTTCAGGCACAGGGCTGCTCATGCTGTAATTCACTGGAGTGCAGCTCCACGAGCACAGCTCTGCACCCGAGGTTAATTATTTCTGGCTCCGTCAGGGCTGATTCACCTCCAGTGGCATGCTGACACAGCTGAGCTTGGCTTCAGAAATAATCCCGAGGTTTCTGCAGCAGACTGCAACGCACAGCAGAACCACACTTGGAGGGGCTTTACTAGTTTTAGGGAGCGTCTGAACTGTTAAAGCCAACCTTAGCTTGTTCCCCCGTAAAAGAAAGGGTACGTGCCTGGACATCGGCAGCTTCCAGGTCCCTCCAGAGAAAGATGCAGCCTACCCTCTGCTTGCCACAGCTGCAAAGTTAAGCAGCTTATGTAGGACAGCTGCAGACATAGCCAAAACCACCCCCCAACCCCCTCAAACACACACCACCACCCCCAGCCCCCCGAAAACAACCACAAACACAACCACATCCTCACAAAGAA
>NW_009637100.1:4640-9344 GCF_000690535.1 Cariama cristata | reverse complement strand
AAAGAAAAAAGGGATACCTTCCCCCCCCCAACCAGACCCCCCAACACCCCACCTCCAAAACCAGCAAAAAAACCCCAAAACTACCAGGACTGTAGCTTTCACTCTTCGCAGACAAGGCTGATGTACATTTTAAAGCAACAAATTCAAACAGATCGAGCTGCTGATTCTTGCGGATATTCCCGACAGGCTCTTTTCCTCCATGCCCTGTGTCCAGCTCCCACTATTCCCATCCTCATCTAAATCAAATACAGATTCTGAATCCTTCTCTCCAACCTCAAGGCCACTCGTTGTCATCTCTAGCTCATTTTTAGGGATTTTTGTCCTGCTGCAAACTAATAACCAAGGTGGCTTGCTAAGCAATAGGTAACATACTGGCAGGGAAAGGTCCTACTTAAGTGGTGTATTTATATAGGTAACATATATAACATCTGTGGCATAAAAGCAGATTTCATTTCTAATGAAGTGAAGGAGGAGGAACAGGACCCCTAAATGCCATCTGAACAATTCACGGTACCTCTGTTTTCTGCATCCTCCACTTTTCCGCCCATCTCAGCCAAGTACTTCTCCGAAATCTGTATGTCTGCCAAAGAACTCCCTATCAGCGCTCATAGCTCTGCTAATTAGTAAGGTGTGGGTACTAAATTGGAAGTTCAGGGGAAGAAATTATGAAATTAGCCAACAGAAATGAGTCCGGAAACTGCCGACAGCCCAGCGCTATTATAAAAATATTCCTAGAAGAGGCATTTTATTTCAAAGAAAAGCGAGTGAGCAAGCTAAGTGTCGATCCTCAGTTAGGTTAATGCAGGAAAAACACCCGGTTTTGGTTGGTTTTCCCATCCTGGCTCCTTTAATAGCACTGTTGATTTCCACTGCTTGGGTATGATTAGTCAAGGGGTTGGGGAACCCCCTCTTTTTCTCTGATGGAACATAATTTGCAATTCAGATCTTACTTATGGTGACTCAAGGAAGAACGTTTTCATGAAAAAAAGAATTGGAGGAAAGAAACAAAATCAAGGCTTCAAAATGATTATGAATTAAGCCTCCACAAGTACCACAAGCTGCAGGTTGAGGAGACCCTTCAGGTAGCTCAAAATAGGAGTGGTGTCATGAAGAACCAAAGCCTTACCAAGCCTTTTTTTTTTTGTATTTTTTTTTTTCCTTAATGTAAGTAATTTCTGGGCAACTCATCCAGCCTAGCAACCCTCTGACCTAGACAGAGGCCCAGAAAAAAAAATTAAAAAGGCAAAATTCCACAAATCACATGATGCTGACACTATTCATCTTAAAAATATAACTAAAGAAAAATACTTTGGGGATAAAGATTGACCTAAAGACAAATACTCGGACCTGTGCTGTGGTAACCTGAGCATTTGATGAAGCATTAAGACAAAGACAAGTATCTTGGAACAGCCTGAATAGCTCCAAATATTTACGCGCGGTAGGACAGCGCTGCTGTGCCACGCTCCGCTCGTGGCCATCCATAAGCAGGAAAACGGGCAGTTTTGGAAGGTTTAATTCAAAAAGGTAAAGCAAGTAAAAGCCAGAAGATAAAGAAGCTACAAGAAAAGGCAACAGCTTTCCCGGTGTTGCAGGGCAGTCACAGACAATGGTCCATCTCCTACACGTCCCAGCCAACAACAGGCCAAGGCCAAACGACGTCCTTCAAGGCGAGGCCGAAGCAGCCACAATCTTCTCTTTCTTTGCATTAATTCTATGAATAAGACCAATTCATTTTTGCACAGGAATCCGACAGAAAAATGCTGTGGTGTCATTCATTCTCATGCAAATATCCCTTGGAAATACAAAACCAAGGGGAGCCCACGTACGTACACATCCAGCCCTAGGGCATCCCGCTATTCAAGGGAATTCAAAGGATGAAGGAGCTGTGTTTTAGAGAGAAAGACCGGCCCTAAAAAAATAAAAATCTTACCGCTTACTTGCTCATTGCTACTCTGGCAATTCAGCCTGGTAAAAGATACCCACAAATTCAATCCCTATATCTATCTACCTGAAGTCCACCTTAAATCAGGGTAATTTAGCCACCTTAGACCACACCATCAATACAAAAAAACCAAAACAAAACCAAAAGCAATCATACGAAACTAAGAGCACACATTTTATGCATAATATAATACAGAAAGCCAGCACTAAGCAGGCACAGATACAGACAACTCAATGCAGATGACCTGGTTTAGCGCTGCTTACGCGTATTGCATTTCACGACAGAAAAACGAGAACAGGAGAGAAACGTGCCATCACAGCGAAATCGGTAGCTCTGTAATCATCTCAGGGTGTCACACAATAACTCTCTTCTAGGATTTCTCTGCGCTGCTGATGGCGTAAATAGTACTGTGGAATTTGGCAAAAAGGGTCTGCTCTCTGGTGAACTGAAGAGTCTGTAGTTTCCGACACAGAAATGGCTTCTAATTACAGTGAGAGAAGGAAAAGCTGGGAAAAAAAAAGAAAAAAAGGCTACATAATCTGGCTTCTTTTGTAGGTGCTAAGAGGCTCTGTTCACATCTGAAGGCTGCCGCACGCCTGATCAGTTTGAAAGGACAAGTCCAAACAACACGTCCACCTTATCCTCCATACACTGAAAACGTATTTCATGGGAAAGAAGGAGCGAGCTATGCTCTTCTATCTTACCTAGTGATTTTATACAGTAGATATTGAAGACTGAAAGCATTTGTAACCCACTTTTTGCACAAAGAATGCATGAATCTTGGTCTTTCACAAGGACACGACCCTCAAGCAAGCTCCTATTAGCACCAAAAAAACCCCCAAAAACCATCCCCAAACAACTTCCTCTTAGATTCCAACTCTGGTTTAATGAATCATTAGAAGCTACAAAAATAATCAACCTCTGGTAGATGGAACAGCCTTCCTCAAGACAGCATTACCCCCAATCCCTTTGGTGGGTAGCGTGGAGCTCTACATACCACCATTCATCCTGCCCATTTTATTTTTCAGCTTAAAAGAGGAAAAAAAAGGGTCATTACATCGCTGCAAGAACACTTGTCCACTGAAAAAAAAAAAGCATCCTTGACAAGCTACGAGGGGAACAAAACCCACGCAAAGCACCCTTGCTGTTTTGAGCACGTTCGGCACGAAGGGAACCTGTGCTGTCTTTGCACTGAAAAGAAGGTGTGGGGTTTTTTTGCACGCGATGTGTTTTAGCCTCAGCAGGAGCTGAGCAGGACAGACGGCAGCTCCAAGCACAGCTATTTCCGAATTCCCGAGAACGTCACCCAGGGAACCCATGCCAGGAACCGTGCTTCGTTCCAGCTGGAAACGAAGAGCAATTCCATACCTCAAATCTCTTGTGGTGGTTGAGGAGAAAGAAATAAATTCAATTGTAGCAACAAGTCTAAATAGATCAGTGTTTTTAAAACCACAAAGAGAAGGAAAGATGCGGTTGTTTGACCCTGCTGTTTTTCACAGCAAAGAAATGCCTGCGAGCCCTCCATGGAGGGAGCCTGCTGCCCTTTTGCTACTGAACTTCGCGGCACCCAAAGGATGCTCAGCTGCTTTGCAACCATCACAGACCTCCTGTCAAGCGGCGGTGGCCTTTCCTTGCAGGGTCTTCTCCGGGAGAACAATCTTCGTTACTTCTAGGCACAACAGGGCAGCGGATCACAGAAGATTATCAGCTGGTGCCAAACGCAATTCTCTCAATCCTTTTTTCAGGTTTAACCAAGGTACAGGGCAGGTCTTACACTCCTAAGAAGTATAATTTTAAATACGCCTACACACAATATTTTGCAGACAGATTAGGGCTCACACTCCCCACATTAACACATCTGAAGGACGTGAATCAGCTTCCCAGCAGGAACCACCAGCTGTGGTCGGAGCAGTCCTAGCCCCAGCCAGCACCATGCTTGGGGACACCCTTTGTCACACCAGTTGAGTTTATGGTCATGTAGCGACACGACCTCTTGCCCGGACTTGGCCGGCAACCAGTGCGGACAGGCAAACGCACTGCAAAAGCGACGCTTCCATCATTATTTATGATGCAGAAATATCAAAGCCTAGCACAGAGCACACCAAGAAAACACTACTGTTTTAACAGCTGTTACATACCATGAATCCACTGAATAATTTGGGTTGGAATGGGACCTCCAAAGGTCATCTAGTCCAACCCCCAAAGCACGCGTCTCTCTGGCTTCAGTCATGACCTGAAGTGATGGGCTAAGTCCAAACCGTTTTCAAAGATGGTTAAAATGAGAAAAAAAGACCTTTCTGAACATAAAGGTCATCTGGCAAAATACTCTAAGTAAGCCAGCAATACAAATAGAGAGACTCCAGCACAAACATGGAAAGTCTTCTTCCAATATGAAAGCCAGGTTGCCCCTTCCAGCTCTATCTTGCATATATATATATTTTTTTGACTTTTATATTTTATTTTATATATATATATAAAAGTCAAATATATATAAGTCAAAGCAGAAGTTACATCACCATTTTACTGTGATATACAGAAGATGTTTTCCAGGCACTACAAACAGAAAGACATCGATTCCCACACAAACATTCCTCCCCGATGCATTTTGAGACCTGCATCTCTGCATCAACATGCATTTCATTTCGCGTTTGTCCAGCACGGTGAGTAGATTTGCCTCTGCCTGAAATCAAGTTGCTGACTTGGCTAAACCAGACCCCGGAAGATATCCTCCGATCAATACACATTATTTTCATCACAGCCAG
>NW_009637100.1:0-4611 GCF_000690535.1 Cariama cristata | reverse complement strand
CAGGCAAATACACCTCCAAAATATGAAGCATGTCGGTCCAAGAGTTGATTCTACCTCAACGTTAGATACCAAAAATAAAAAATAAGACCTGTCAGCAATGTGGGCACAAGCTATTAACTCTTTTAGTATAGCAATTTAAAAGCTTTTTTATATATATATATAAGCTGTCTGTCTCCCTCCCACCTCCTATCGTTTCCACTCCTCACAGCAACTCCAGAACTTTTCAAATCATGAAGTTCAAAGGCAAGTGGAGGTCAACCTTACCTGCACCCTTTAAAGACCAGCGCAGCAAGAAATATCAAGCTTGTGATGTGCACAAGTACCACAGCCTGCTCGGAAATTGCCGAGATTGAGTACTAAGGAGAGTCACAAAGTCACCCACCGTTGTTTCAATAAACTTAAAGACAAGACTCATACAAAGATGTCACAAAATGCTTCCTTTTGGACACCATATGAAGGGTGTGCTTGCAAGCACCTTAGACAATAACGAGCTGCTAACATTGGGCAAGACTGAAGTTTAACGAAAACTTCCCCCTTTTTGTATTACGAAAGCCTGGCTGAAAAGAGTTGGGTGTCACAGAGCATCCGTAAGGATATTAATAATTCCGCTTTGAATAAGAAAAGTGAAAGCATGAGGAGCCGTGAAAGGAGGAGATATTTGGTCTTCGCAGGATTGCGCTCAGTGGCTACGACAGGGCTCAGCAGAGGTTCAGTGATCCTTGAAATTTGTCTGGAAGTGTGATTGTTGCTGATTAGAAAAGAATATGCACATATTTCAAAGACACTCTTCTTCATGGTGAACTCCTGTCACTTCGGGGCTAAGCGTTGCCAGTTTCCCCAGACTAATTGCTCTTCTAGAAAGGGATACAAAGCTTAGCATTGGATTAGGAAACTGGAGATTCTCTTTGTTACAAAAAAATAATAATAATGAAAAAAAAAAAATCAGTGCAGCTTCCCTTTTGAGATTACAAAGGATTTTCCTTTGTCCAGTATTTCCTACTACAACAAAATTCCCTTTATTCAATCCATAGAAATGTTTCCTCTGTTACCTCAGTGAAAAATCTTTCATGCAGATGACAACCCTTTTTTTCACACACCCCCTATTGTCTAAAATAAGTTCAATGAGAAACCTCTGCTGTGAAGTCATGCTTTCTGCCCTAGGCGACCTACAACCAGGCTGGTAACCAATGCTTGAGGGGGAAAAAAAATTAAAAAACCCCAATTTTGGACTGGCGAGCAGCCTATCTGTAAACCAAAACCATGAACCCCAAGGTCAGATGTTCATCTTGCAATGATCTGCTTGAAGCCTGATTTATTTTTTTTTATTCCCTCTAAGGGACAACCACCACATAAGACCCTTCCCTGCAACTGCAGGAGCAACAAGTGGGAATCCAGTTGAAACCAAGTGGATTTCAAGCAGCAGATAAAATACTACTTGGCCCACATCAATAAAGTTCACCTTCATTTCAACCACGACCATCATGACCTAAAACTCTTCTGTGACTGGGACAGGGATCAGTTAAGGCATGCGTACGTGCTCTCCTATCCGCAGATACAAAAAGAAGCGTTCAGCTTTTGTCCATCCATCTCCTACATCATCCAAAGACTGAGACCAAACAAGGAGCCCACCTGGAAAACCACCTGCATCATCCTCATCCGAGTGTTCAGTGTCTCCTTGCAGTGTCCCACCCTTGGGTGCACAGAAAGCATTGGGGGGAGGGGAACAAAACCAACCCCTATCCAGTCATTTAATACCAAATTAATTCAAGCAAATTGTACATTTTTGGGTTTTTTTTATAAAGGAGGGAGTAACCTGATCAGCCCGATTATACTGCTGGGCCAAGAAGCTGTCACCGTGCCATTTCATCGACAGTCTGTAGGAAAACCCACTCCAAACGCCCACCACCAGAACTGGTGAGTAGAGCTGGTTGAAAACAATGGGAAAACCTGAAGTTCCCTGCCTTTTTTTTTTTTTTTTTAAATCTCCTAACAAAAAAGAAGCTTTCGCAAGAAAGAGCAAAAAAAATCCAGGACTTGGGACAAAGATTTTCAGTAAATTCCACTTGGGGGGTGGGGAAATAAAGATAACAGAAGACCATACCAGGTGCTTCAGCTATGAAGGTCGTTTTCCTTGGAGTGGTGGAGAAGGGCTGATTTGGAACAAATGTCCCTCTGGACAAACTCTCCCCTCCAAAGGGGGGGACATTGAAAAGGAAGCAATTGTACCCACCAAAGCTGAATCTCAGACACCCAAAAAGAACACCTGTTTCGGAGAGAAACTGAAACCTTCCAAGACATGACGAGACACGCTACATGCGAACAGCCCATTCTTATTTGGAAGCATGTTTCTCAGAAGCAATCCACCCCATTTGTGTCACTACCAGGAACGGCAGAACTTGCTCTACCTGAGCAGAAAGTTTTGCTCGAGGCCAACAAGAGAGGTGAATACCCTGCTTCTGCCTTGCCTGCCAGGAGCTACCACCAACTAAGCTTCAGGCTGTGAACTTGCTAATTTAGCCTTCAAACAACCTGCTGTGCAAAGTTCCCGGCATCCATACCGCCGCACCCCTGGAGACCTTCGTCTTGCAGCCATCCAACGCCCTTCATCAGGTCTACGGGTGCCAAAGGGCACGCTGGAACCTCTCCCTTGCTCTGCAGATCCGGATCATGGATCTCTTTCTGAAGAGCAGTCCTCTACCCTCAGCAGTAGCAAGGAGCTCGATGCAAGAATCGTTCGGTGGAATTTTCTGGCAGCAGGGGAGAGGAGATGATCATAATAATCCTTTTTTTAACCTAATGGTTTCCCCCTGACCCTGATGAACCCATGTTAAACACTTCATTTGGAGCAAGAACTCCGCAGCGCACAACCACCAGCTCCAACCTGCCTACTGGAAGGGCAAATGTTGCAAGACAACCCGCTGGCAAGAATGCCATCCTAATGATGCCCATAACTCACTGTTAAGCTTAGACCTGCCAGCTCCAAGTAGGACATCACCTCCCATGGCAACAAGGGGCATCCTAAACATGCCACTTACTTCCCACGGAAGATTTTGAACAAAAGCATTGGCAACCCCAACTACAGGAGCACGGGACTTTTCCCAGCGATTCTTTGCTCTGCTACAAGCATCAGGTTATAACAACGCACAATCCACTTCTAGAAACTTTCCGACAGCTCTGGCAATAGCACAGATCTACCAGCCCTAGGGGCATCAAGTGCAAAGCCCAGGTGGGGGATGCAATTTTCCACGACCCCCTCCGGGAAAGCGTGGGTTCGGTGTGTGGCAGCTCCATTCCCACGTGCACATCACAAAAAAACCAAGTGCAGAACGGGCCCTCTCGCGGTAAACGCAGCGAGCGAGCACCGTGCTGGAGAAAAATCCTCCAGCATCAGACAAGCCGGTAGGTAGCAGAGGAAAAAAAAAAAAATGCTGCACTGCCTGCGGCGACGCTGACAATCTCAGAGTCACCCGGGTTACCAACCTGGAAAGTCATACAGAAGATTAAGAACATATAATTTCTTCCTAAACTATGTAAAGGGGGGGGGGGATAAAAAATAACAGCCAGCTGCCTGTGAATTATGATCATCCAGGCACACTAAAACACTGAACATTAAGTGCAACTGCTCTCCACTGCTGCCTTCTTTTTTTAAAAAAAAAAACAACAAACAACTAGAGGAGATATTTTTAAGGTTTAAAACTACATTAAATACCCTACATGCTTCATAGCAAGAGTTTTCACTCGTAGCTGCAGAATAAAAAAAAAAAAACACCACAAAAACCAACAAACCCAACCCCAAAAGAAACCTGAAACAACATTCAGCTATAATAAGATATTTTGAGGCTCTTTTAGACCAAAGTCTTCCTTTGCTAAAGCACAATCCCATTTTTGAACTGATTTTCTGGCTAAGGCGGCCCCCAATTCCTATGCTGCTCTGCTCCCCGGCATGCCGTCGGAGGAGATTTCCCCCCGTTCGAGCAAATTCAGTCCGGCTCCACAGTCTATGCAGTCTTTTCACTATTTCGATTGCAGACAATCACCTTAGCCGGTCTCAATGACATCGCTGTCACCCCCGACACGGACCCAACACGCTCCCCTGTAACTGTGGCACCAGTCGCTCCACGCCAGAGAGCAAACGAGCCTAAAGAGTCGTTTCGCTCCGACATTCGCATCGCCGTGGCCTTTTACACCCCTCCGCAACACGCCATCCTCGGACCGTACCACCGCGTAAAGGACACGCCGCGCTCAAGACCCTGCAATAAAAAAAAAAAAAAAAAAAAAACCCCCACACCAAACAAAACCCAAAACACCCACAGGATCACAAAGTGAGCAAGCGTACGTTGCCATCCAGATACCCCTTCCAGGAGCAAAGAAAAGGCAAAAATTCACGAAAAGGAAGGCGAAAGCATCAGCGCCCATCATTTCAACCTCTCCGAACTGCCCACGGGGAACCCTTCTGCCCTGTAAAAATCCACTCCAGCCGCCTGGGCTTCAAATTCAGCGGCTGAAGCTGCATTCCCACGGATCGAGGCGTGCCTGCAACGTTCGGGTGGGTCCTACCTCTCTCTTTGGGGTGAAGCGTTAAAACCGAGCGCAGGGGCGGGAGGCGCATCC
>NW_009637099.1:774-13513 GCF_000690535.1 Cariama cristata | reverse complement strand
GTCCCCCAGCAGGGGAGGAGGTAGAGACAATGGGGGGTGAAGTTAAGCCCAGGAAGAAGGGAGGGGTGGGGGGAAGGTGTTTTAAGATTTGTTTTTATTTCTCATTATCCTACTCTGATTTGATCATTAATAAATTAAATAATTTTTTCCCCAAGTCGAGTCAGTTTGCCCATGACGGTAACTGGTGAGTGATCTCTCCCGGCCCTTATCTTGACCCACGAGCCTTTCGTTGTATTTTCTGTCCCCTGTCCAGCTGAAGATGGGAGTGACAGAGCTGCTCTGGTGGGCACCTGGCCTCCAGCCAGGGTCAACCCATCACATATGATTATGTAATAAAGTATCTTTTATTAACAGATGTATAAATAAAATATTGAAAAAAATCAGATGTGGGGAAAAGAACATTTTCTGTACACAGCAAGAATGAATACTGGTCCATTTATAATAAACTAAATTACAGTGGCTGATAGTGACAATGACAGTTCATTTGAAAACTCTTGCAAAACTATATCAAAGCAACTTTCTTTTCTTTGACAAGGCTATGGGAATTTCAACCTGTAGAAAAGAAAATTTGAATTTCTCTTCAAGACCCAAGCTATATGATGTTGCTACAGTTACCCTTCATGTTCTAAATTAATTTAACCTGAAAGGGGTACTAGGCTACAAACCTCATCCTGCAAGAATCCAGCCAAAGACACCAGAAGTTACAGACAAGGCAGCAAAAACCAGAGCACAGGTGTTAGCCAGACCACCTCTAAGGGACTAGCTGTTTTCTCAGCATCAGAGACCAAGGTCTGCCTGCATCCCAACTTTAATCCGACAGTATGACACATGAGCCACGTGTCCCATTTCAGAACAGGGAGCCAGCTGAAATCCATTAATGCTAATAGGAGATGCACTGCTAAATCCCTGTGTAACTGCCCTGATAACTTCTGTAGGTTTCTAATGACTCTCCTGAATTAACTAATTCATTAAAAATCTCTTTGAGTGGTGATAACCTCTCTATATGTTGAACCTTACCCAACACATTGTCTGTTCCAATAATCTGCCGTTCAACAACAGGGAATACTAGACATCCCATGCGGTGTCAAATTGAAGATGATGGTTGTGTGATGACCAACAGAACGATAAGAGTGTGTGCGAAACAAATCCAAATTTATTCTTTTCCAGAGGGAAAATGAGTACAGAGTTGTTTTTTTGTGGATAGGTACTTGTGAAATCCCAATCTTAAGCAGTTTCAAAATCACTTAGAAAACAGCATATCCTTTAATGCCACAGAACAAAAACATGTTTTGAAAAGGAACTCACAACACCAGTATTTTCAAATCCAGAAGTTTAATTTTAGACAACTAAATCCTCATCTGTTTCTGAATTATAAATGCCTTGTCAGATGAGCCAAGCATTCTCAAGACAGCAAGCTCTACAGAACACTATGATTTCAAAGACTAAATCCAGGTGTTTACATCTACACTTAAAATACTAAGTGTGACAGGTTAGACTATGCTGTCCCAAAAGCTGATAAAGATTGGATATTCTTTTTTCTCTGAATTGTCCAATCAAAGAATATAATGAAAGTAAACTAATTTTTATATAAATATATCCTTGGATTTTAGGTGACACATTCTACTAATCAAGCTCTAGGTTACATGCAAGTGAAAATATTTAGAGTATCAATTCATCAGCTTGAATTCTTAAAACAGATCTAACAATAAGGACCAGGAGTCCAAGCAACAGTCATTTGACTGAATCAAGTCAAGTATCTGTTGTTTTGTTTTGGTTTTTTTCAATCCAAAACCAAATTTGAAAGTGCCAGCAGTCAAATGACTTAAGCATGTGCTTGGGAGAACTGTGGTGAAGCTAGATAACAAAATTAAGTCAGTGGTCCTCCAAACCATGGTGCAGGGGACTATACTGCATGTGAACTAGCTTAGATCCAGGTCTAGTAAAAAAAAAAATCACATTTTTATGTCAGCAAACATGAATAAACTAGGCTTGTGGCGTACAATTTAACAAAAGAAGGGCCATGCACACAGGCCTCATGACACACAACAACACACCAAATGGTGTCTTGCCATTCCATACAGACTTCTCACACCTTCCGTGGGGATCCCTCAACTCCATTTCACTGTACAGTGTGTGTGACTATACACAATGCATAATACTATTGTATTTGGGGTAAGGGGATCATGACAGTTGACCGCAGATATTGCAAGGTTAAAAAGGAGAACAATTGCTCTGAATCAGGGAATATTAGTCAACATCTGAAGTAGCATGAGTGTTGACTCCCATGACAGGGGAAAACCAAATTATGGATGGCACCAGTAGGTTGGCCTAGACTTCCCTCCTATTCAAGTAGTAGTAAGTCACTCAGCTAAACCCCAGCTTGCTGTTGTCTGCTAATGCAACTGCATCAAGTGCTCAGCATTGGGATTATAAGGCTTAAAATGGATAGTCTCTATACTAAGAACTAGTGAGAGTCATCTTTCCAGTAACATTCATACCGCCCCCCAAGAACAATTCAAGTCTCACACATTTGCTTATAATTAAGATAAATGGGTGGCCTACCTCAGTGAGCTCCCAGGTGATACTAATAGTCCAGCATAGCCCATAGCTGCGGATCAGCAAAGCCTTCATAGCCCAGCCCCAGAAATGCCCAAAAGCAAATATATCAAAGTGGCTGAGGATTCTCTCCCATGTGATAACATGACAGTTGACAGCATATTCCTGTTAAGGGGGGGAAGAAAAAAAAAAAAAACAACAAAAAAACCCTCACTCAACAGGCAACTACAAACACTAGAATGAAGAAACTTCTATCCAATGCAACAAGCCTGAAATTATAAGGATATTAAAATAGGCATTATTCCACTTTCTTGTCTTCTGCAGGAAAACCTTCAGTATTAAGATTCAGTACCATCACAGCACAGCTCTAATTTAAAGGGAGATACACCTTGGAGCCTGAAGGAGCATGTATTTCTTATGTGACAGAGAAACAGCAGGAACAATGAAATCAGTAATAATAAAACCAGCAAACAATAATCCAGAAAACAGTTATTTGCTTTTCTTTGGGGTCTTGATTTGAAATAACCACCTTTCCACATTTTCATGCTGTCTGGTGTTCAGATATGGCTCATCAGTGGCTAATCCTCACCAGTTTGTAACATTATGTTACTCAACCCAATGTTCACTTCAGTATCTTTTGTGTCTTATTTTCCTCGCGAAAGCAATTTCCCAAACACATTCATATCGAGAAAGTTCGTTCACAGTGCTGAATTAAAAAAAAAAAATTCAAAGGGAACTTGCAACTGTTTTGTCACAGATGAGTGGCAGATTACTTAAGAATATTAATTAACATTCTAGTCATCAATAACAAAGGAAACGGGTTGTCTCATCATGTTGCACAGCAAGTGCTAGAAATCACTGCTCAACAAAAATAAATCTGTATGCCATCAGGAGCCTGCATCTGTGGGGTTCAGTCTCACCACCGGGCACAAACTGAACTATTCCCAACTGGAAACACACATTTAAAAAAAAAATCTCTGCTCTCTAACCCTCCTAAAATATACATTGCCATCTGCAGGTGACAACACAGCACCGCTCAGTATTGCCGAATTAAGAAAGTATTCTCTTTCAGGCCAGAACTATTGCTAATCCTGCACAAATGAACCATGATTAAGTTGAAAAGGAGATGGCAGAGAAAGATTTAAATCCTAGTCTCCATAAAGAGAAGAATGCACAATTTCACACAAATACTTCTATCAGCAGGCAGTTAGGTCCCCCTATGAAACTGTAAGCAAGCCCTACTGCTGGTGCTCCCAGATGTGAAAGCATGGTGTTGCTTCTCACACATGCCAATGCTGCTGGTCATTCAGAGAAAGGTGCACCACCTGTCCTAAGGATGGCAAAGCTGCAGCTTTAGTGCACGTACCCAAAGAGATCTGAAACTGGCTCATTTGCTAGCCTGAGAAGCACAGAATGCACAATGGAAGGTGCAGGCTCCTAACTACACCATGATATCTGAAACTCTATGATGAGTGAACACAATGAGGTTACTCCAAAAGTAAGCTTTTTTTCAGTGCTCTTGGTTTTCTGCTTTGATTTTTACTGGGGCTTTTTCCCCCTCTATCTCATCTTTCCAGCTGTAGCTCTGCCAGTCATACAGTGAAATGTGTTGAACTTTCTTCTATACTCAAGCAACTTCGCCAGCCCTGTGCAAGAGACCAAGCTGCAGCCTTCATTATAGTTGCACTTTAAAAATGTACTTCAAATGACAGTATCGGGATTGCAATGTAGTACAGAGTAAGTTTCCACTGACTGCTACAGTCAGGGAATCTGCTGTACAGTGGTTCTGTGCCAGTAGTAATACTAGTCCTCCCCTGACTTGAATCTACTTATTTCGAACTTAAATGACAGGAGAGTCAGGGGAACCTGACTTGCCAACAGACTCCTCATCCCACCTCCCTTTTGTTGCTCAGCAACACCACTAACCCCCATGCTCATGCTCCATTTAGCAATGTATCCTCCCACCACCCCAACAGCGGGCTGCCCACGCCTCACCACCACCATGCATCTCCTGCAGAACAGAAAGTCACAGCCCTGCTCCAGGTGCTGGAGTTGCACAACACGTACTGCTGATCAGCTGAGGTGCAGCACCTGAAGCATCCAGAGTTTTCCAGACAAGGAGCCTGTATGCAGCCCTCACTATCAATCAACTAATGTAAGTTTACTGCACTGTAAAGATTTCCATTCCCTCCCATGTGCTACAGGGCAGGAGTTTGCAGCCGCCGCTGATGAGTTGCTGTGCAGTAGCCTGCATATGCAGTAAACTGCTATTTGCCAAAGACAATCAGTGTATTTCCTTACTCTTGAGGCATGAGTTCGATAACAGAACCTACTTATACAACTGGTGACCATGGTGCAGAGATGCACAAACCCAAGGGCAAGCAAGCACACCGGTCAGGTGGTGGGCAGTAATTTAATGCGGTGGTGAAGAGAAGACTGGCAACTCTTGCCTCTCCGTGCAGTAACCCTCTTCTGCTTGGTGCTCAACTGCTCACACCCTCTTCTGCGTGCCTCCCAACATACCTCACATACTTCTCCCAGGCCTCCTTTTACTACCTCAACTCCCTTTGCTAGTGTCCTCACCTGAAGAGGAATGTTCTCTGTATTGAAAACTCTTTGCAAGCTGCAAGTAGGCAGAAGAGCAAGCCTGGTTTTCCATGCCACTCCAGATCATGGTCTATGGAAGTAATTTTCCAATGGTAACAGCACCAGTGCTTAGCTGGCTGACTGGAAGGCAGCAGAGCCCTGCAGTTGCTGTACCTGGATTTCCGCATACTTAGTAGCATGCCAGTCATGTACTAAGCTCAGAGCAATAAGGCAAGACCAAAGTTATTTGGGTGCAGCATTGTAGCATCAAAAAAACTGATCGGGGACACACACACACCATACAGGCCTCATTTAGATACTACCAGTACCCAGGCTTGTATCTATTATTTAAAGGAATCCAGAGCCACCCCAGTGCAAACATATCTCACACTCCCAACTGCACACTCATCTGAACATCTGCATTAGAAAAAATACAGAGAAAACCAATTGTTTTTCACACCAATTGATTTCAATGTAAATAAACAGCAGTTGGCACAAAAGGCTTGTTGACTCTGTCAAGCACAGGTACAAACTTGTACTGCTCGCGCGCGCAAATTCAGATTTATCCCTTCCCACTCATGTAAAACATGCCTAAAATAGCCAAAATGTCCAATAATGTGCCATGGATACGTACCATAATATCTGCTTCCCTTGTGGCATAACGAAGATTAGGATCCAGCCAGTACATCACTGCTTTTACCTGCTCAAAGTTAAGGAAGAGCACGAACACCAGGAACAGAAAATAGAGCACACTGAGACCTGCAAAAAGACTCAGCTTTAAAATCACGTTCACTCACAAAACTCCTTGGGACACAGAGTCCAAAAAGCTGCTTTCAAACTGTTACTCTATACATGCCCAGTTTGCACAAGTGAGTTTTCTACCTACAGTAGCTACACGCAAAAAAAAAAAAACAAACAAAAAAACCCTGCCAAAAAACTTAGACACACAAGTCAGATGGTAATAATCTCTGAGCACTCAGCCTCTCGTATCACCTCCTGTTTCAAGTGACACAATAAATGCTCAACTGCATGAACCCAATCAAAAAATTATCAGTTTAATCAGTTTAGACACAAGTAGTACAAGACTGTGACCAGGAAGCTCTTTAGTAAGAGATACGTTAGGACCCCAGGATTGGATTTGCTGTGTCCCTTTGCTTTAAGTATTCATGGTCTCGTTAATGTAGGTCCCTAGGCCTATAGGCAGATTTCAACACAAAGATCAATTTAATAATCCCACCCGGCAATTCTGACCTATGCTGGCAATAAAGAGTAGTTATAAATTAATGAATGTTTGAGTTACTTCTGTAAGCTGGAAAATTTGCTGCTTGAAGCTTTTAAAGATAAAGATTATTAATATTATTTGTTTTCACACCATTATTGTGTGAAATTATGAAACACTACTGCGTCTGGGACTACCGTCTCTCTCCTCCCAATGTCTGAATATGGATTTTTTTTTAAAAAAGAAAAACCCATAAGAAGTTAAGAGTCCTAGGTGTAGATCTGTGGGTAGATGAAGCTGCTGTTGGGAGCACATCTTTACATTATTCACAAGTTCACAGATATCTAAGACCACATTTGGAAGAGGCATATAAACACTAACACCATTTCCATAGTCTAGCACTCAAACTTACTTGTATCCTGCAGCAATGTCATGGAAGGCAGAAAGATTAATGTGAATAAACTTAGTATTTGACATCCAAAATAAACTATAGCAATTATAAAAAGATATTTTAAACTACAATCAGAACTCACACATTATTAATCCCCAGCGTATGTTAGAGAACAACTTCCATTCAAGTACAGAGACACATGAACAAGAAGTATATATACTGTCCTCTGCAGTACATTCTAGAAACACAGCAGGTAAACAGATGCCACACTACTACAAGAAGTACAGCCTGCAGGCAAGGGTGCATCTTGAAATGTTGAGGACATGTTACTCCTGCCTTTCATCTACTGAACAGGTCTGAGACGTCACGCATGGCTAAATAACTCATGCCAGAAGAAGCAGAATTATGTGGGGCAAAAATCTTGCTCTTGACTTTTGCATGCAGCCTTTTCCCGAAAGTACCAGGGGCCGAGCTCTGGCAGTATCAACATTGAGAATGACCTTTCACTTTACATTTGCAGAAACCTGAAATAAGCAGCAGGACCTGTGTTTCCCAAACTTTACAAGAAGCAGGATACTTTAACAAGTACTATCTAATCAGCAATATCCTCTCAATGTCAACAGATGAGTAATCAGCTACTTTGGGAGGCTAGTTATTTTTAGCTATATAAGATGGCAGGAGAAAGAAACATTCAGTCCTCTTAAAAAGAAACAGATCAGCTTTTAAATCAAATGTGCCTAACTCTCTGTAAATGTGCTTACAGACTAGGATATGCTCTGTGAACCTTGAATTATTTAAAAATAAAATTCCTTATGTTTCTGCCATGTAATTCAGATGTTTAAGGAGCAGGATTTCACTCAGTTCTGTAGTTCGTAGAATTATTTTCCAAACTATGAATGCAACTAATATTTACAGGTATTTTTGCTGAAATTGTAAATTAAGAATATGAATTTATACATGTTAAGAATATTAATAAATGTATGTTAAGCTATAGAATGACACAATTTAATGAACATATAAAGTAATAGCATGTTTTGCCAATAATGAAAAGAAGCACCCTACTAAACTGGCTTTAGTTAGAAGTCAGAGAGTATATGCAGCAGCTGTAAAAAACCCAAACCTTTTCGGAGTGGGAAGACATGGCAATAGGAAGGGTGTGGGGAAGGAGATTAGGAAGCACAAACACAAAACAGGATTAAAAGAGTATTGGAATGAATGATCCCTTTCTGGTGATTTAATTTACACCATCCTGACACAGAGTAACTACAATGACATCCCCAGACATAACTAAGAACAGATTATAAGCAACTGCTCAGAAGTGGGAGGGAAGTGACATTCACACAAGTTTGATGCACAATTATGTTTCATGACAATTCCATTCATCTGAAAGTTAAAACGGATGGTCCTGCAGAAGCACTGAAAAAGCCAGAAACACAACTTCAACTTACCAAAAACCATTCTCCATATTGCAGGGTGGGGACGTGTAAAGGGTCCTGTGGATAGTAAACAAAAAGCTTATTAGAAGACAGATTATGTGGGTTTTACTGACTACTTTTGAGTATATCTCATATAAGGATTTGGCACAAGCACAGATCAGTTCTCCACCAAACTATGTAATAAACCCAAAAGTTGGGCTCTATGTTAAAAAAAAAAAAAATTTAAAAATGGTAAGCAGATTTCAGAGTGGAAAATTAGTAGGGTATAGACAAAATTTTTCCATTATTTTTATGTAGTTGTTTCCAGAACAGTAGTATGCTGTTTGCTCAGCAGACACCATATCTCAGGTGTCACCTGAGGATCTCTTGATCTGGTTTCTAGACCACAGCTCACACATAGCTTGCTCCCATCATCTGAAGTCATCAAATGCTTCCATTGTATTTGAAGTAATCTAATACAAATTTCTGTGTGTCAGCAAAGAAACACCGTGCTTAGCCTTCAGACAACCATGAAATGTTAGCAAACAGGCCTCCTAAAACTTCCAAACTGAGTATGATATATCTGACAAGAAGTAAAATATCTATGCTTTTTACCAGTGTCAATATTACCTACTTTAGAGCCAGTGATTAAACTGACTTATTAGATTAAAAACCTCTCAATTAATGTGAAGAGCAGAGAAGGTAAGTCTGGTGAAACTGGAAAACCTCTAAACATGAATCATACATTTTGGTAGCAAGAAGTGGCTGAACAAATATTTTCAGCATACACTGCGGACTGCTCTTTCACCACTGTATGCTTAAAGCTCATTTTTCCCTGGCATTCAGGAAGCACTTTGTGAAAAAAACGGATTAATGGATTTTTAAAATACGAGAAAAAACACATCCCAACTCTGAAGTACAAAGCTGCCCTGAGCACAATCACTGTTTTTTCCTGAACACTGCCAATCCTGAGACAGTTTTGACTTGACCCAAGAATTATGCTCTTGCTGACAGCAATAAGAAAAAAATAAAAATAAATAAATAGCAAAGAAATAATAAATAAATTGTAAAAAACCCAAACAATATAACAGGAAGACAGCATTTCCTCCACAGAATTGTGTCACACAAGGCATTTTACCTTTTTGCACTTTCTGCTCCTCACACAATTACAAAAACTTTTGTCCAACTTAACCTTCCACCGAGTGACTGTGGGTTTACATTGTAATATAACTTAGACCATTTCTAACTATCGCTAGCTTCTGGTAAAGTCATTTATGTAAGGTGTTATATCTCCGAGAATTTGTAGAATGACACTTCTGTTAAAACACACTGAGCAGACTCCTTTTAAAGACTATTTAAGGATCTGGCAGCATCATTATTTAGCACTGAGCTGCAACTGCACACCTGCAAATAGAAACACTGATTTTGAGAACCTGACTTCCTCGTTAGATACAGACAAGCTATAAATAACTTGCATTTTACCGTTATCTCTGCTCAGTATGGCTGCAACCCACTTTTAGATTGTTCCTTAACATAAAGGAATTCAAGAGTAAAGAAAAAATACCTTTAAAAAAATTGGTACTTTAAAAAAAGTCATAATAAATATAGTGGCAATAAGAGAAATTCACCTGTTACAAAAAGTGAAGTATAAAGAGTATAAGCCTTACTCACCATTAGGAAAAGCTAGAACACTGATGATTAGAAAGAAGAAAATCACAGAGAGGATACCCCTCCAAATATTATCCTCTGGGACAGAATCATCCCTGAAGAGACAGACAACATCAAAGTGTTAAAGTACATTATAAGGATGAAGACGAAATGCTCTGAAGAGATCTTATTATTTAAATAAAGACTACATGGAAATTAAGTATAAGAAATAAGCATGCTGGTTATATAAAAAGTCAAGATAGTAACTGCACCGAATGATCTTCACTCTGCACTTCTGGTTATCCCTTTCTCACAAGGGCATTAAACATATAATCAATGCTTGCGAGCCATAAACATTGCTAGAAGTCAATGCAGAAGCAACGACTAAATTTAACACAAAGCGAAAAAAATCTTCCTGCTTTAATGTTAACACAAACATCATTGAAAGTACTTTTCCACAGCAAACAGCGACCTAGACCAAACACTCTGGAAGCCTAGATTGAACTCCTAGCTTTCCCTCTGCTGTTTTAGTACTGCTCGCAATCCCCTTCACTTCCCTTGGCCTGTTCCCAAGGCCAAATGCCTGAGATGAGTGCAGACATGGGGGAAAATAATTAATTATTACAATCAGCCTTTGGAAATAATGATTACACAGCTTAGAATCCATGCATAACAGAGAGACAGCACAACTTAAAGGAATCAAGGAAAAATATCAACTTGCTTTTAGATCTAGTAAGCCAAAGCTCTCAATAAAATACCAGCTATTATTTGTGCTACTGTCATATCACGACCAAAAAAGAGACCTAAGAATTCAGTTTGGAATGCCAAGGCAAACTTGACTGAGCTCTTCTTTCTTTTCAGGCAGGTACAATATAGTGTACGACAGCGAGATTAACAAAAAAAAGCCCACCCAAGTCTTCTAACCAGCAGTCAGCTTCTAGGATACTTCGGTAATACAAATAGAAACAAAATTCAGACTACCATAATATGCACAGCTAATATTTCGTAATGTATCATCCATTACAACTGAAATTAAGGTTTTACTATCTATGTAATTTTCATGTACTTAGGACCAGTTTATCTATTTAAATATATTCCTTTATTTATTCCCAACCCATGATACCAAAAAATTCCCAGCAAACTTAGAGGGATAATGCTCTTCCTGGCAGAGCATCTGTCACATTTCTGGATGGTTCAGTAAAGAACCTGTGACAGCATAACTGCACTCCACATTAGATACTTGCTGCAGTTTGAGAAATTCCTTACTTTGCCAAATTATTTCGTTTTCCCTCAAAATTGAACCTTACAGCTCCACAGCACACTTTCACCATTGTGAGGCACTTAAGAACCGTGTTAGTTTAACTGCATGGCAGGAAAAAGTACATTAAACATGAATGGTTTCTCTGCAAGCCTTAGGGACTCCCCACAGCATTTTTTTTTTTTTTAAATCAGCTCAGTCCAGATTTACCAGTCATTTTCCAGCAGCCACACTGCACAGGCTGACACTTTACATCAGCTACGAACCCCAAATTCCAGAGCTTAACTCTGGCTCCCTTGGCAATCTCAATAGCCTCATGCCATCCAGTGCGCTTCCTAGCCAAAGCCTCAGACTCCCATGGCTCAGAGAGTAAAACCTTATTCCTGTTCTAATACATGCAAACAACACACACACACACACAGTCACGGCTGCTACCAAGTGGATGGGGGGTTTTTTGTGGTTTTTTTTTTTCTTTAAGAGAGAACAGATTACTAGAGTCACATCACTCTACAACTCAGCATGACCAATAAAGAAGTGAAAGATACTGTGATCGCACCACTTAATTGTTGCGCCAGCTGGGCTGAAGGGTCCTCACCTTTGCATATCGGGATTCTGAGTACTGCTCAGCTTCAGGAAAGTTGTCCTAGTCATATTGGCACCACTTCCCCTCAAAATCAACAAAGATGTTGTATGCACTGTTAATCTGCATATCATTCCAAGTGAGTGGTTGAGGCATTTAATTTTGGCTTGCAGCTACCTTTCAAAAGGGACAGACATCCAATCTTCTTGCTAGAAGCAGGTAAAAACAGGTGGGAGCAAGAGACTCCCTACTGTGCACTAGTTAGCATAAGAATTACAGTGTTTGCCTGGAAGAACTATTTTGGGGAACGCCAAAAGAAACAGAAGCAAAATAACTGTGGGAGGAAAGACAATCACAACAAGCTGCAATCAGGAAAATGTGCTAAATCATCTCCTCACTTAGCCTTAGGAACTTTGAAGCTGATTTTGAAATATAAGCATTCATGCAGCAAAAACAAGGTTTCTAATGCTTGCACAGGAGGACAGATGAAAATTCTCCCAATTTTAACCCACTTTACCAGCACATTTTTTCAATTCCGTGTTTTTTTTGGAGAAGAAATAATAAAAAACAAAGCGCCTAACAGCTGTATAACCTTTTTCTCTCTCCTGCTTTTTTCCAGAGCACTACCTTACACTGGCACATTACAAAAATGTAAACTAGTTATTACATCATGAAGAAAAAAAAATTAGGATACGCAATTAAGGAAAAAATAGCTAGGATGCTAAATTTAGAGTGGGAGGGGGGGATCTCCCACAAACTCCCCAAACCAATCCTAAATGCACAATACTCCAGTTTAATCAACTCCATTAATCAAGGGACATGAAAGACAACAGCCCTACATCCCCATAGGTCTTACTCCTGCTTCCATAAACACCTGCAACTTCACACCAGATGCCACCAATCTGTCACCTTCCTCAGTCCTGTTTTTGCACTCCACAAAATATTCCCTCCAGCACCCACCTGCCCTCCTGCTCATAGCCTCTGGGTTCAGAGAAGGCCACATCCCTCTTCCTAGGGAGGAAGAGGATAGGGAAAGCTAGAGCCACTCCACACCTCTGCTCCAAGCCGCAGCCTGGAAGCGGAGGAG
>NW_009637099.1:0-743 GCF_000690535.1 Cariama cristata | reverse complement strand
CAGCAGAAAATAACCAAGGCAGCTGCAGCCATTGTCAGAAGCACTAGAAGGATGTGCTTTAAAAACCAGAATACTCTCTACTCCCCATTTTAACATGGAAAAGTTAAACACACTCGCATTTCTTTTCTGGATTATTATTGTTATTATTACTACCTGAAGATGACTGTTATCTGAAGTTCAGCTTCACCCTTATCTGTCAGCTCAAACACAGTATCAGCTGCTCTCAGTGATCCCAAGGGAGTCTGCACGTTATGGCTTAGTACATCCAAAGGAAAAGGATTTTCTAAGTTCATCTGAACCCACACATATTTCTGACATAAAACAACTATAGAAGAGACAAGAAAGACTTTAAGGGAAGTAGAATTTCCTCTGCCTATGCTGAAGTTCCTGAAAAAACAAATTTTATTTAACAGCATCAGTATGAATGTATCATAGAAAATCCCCTGCTTAATAATGTTCCAGGAGAGCTATGGAACAATTGACAGCACAGGGGAAGCAAAGAATCACTTGTCACACCTTACTGGGAAGTCTACAGCGCCTTGTGCCCAGGAGGCAGAAGCATAAACAGTCACTGGAGATGCAATGCAATAAGCTGACGGGAATAAAAAGACCAGACCTGGGAGTACTTACTGTAAGTATGTGCAGAACTATCTCCTAGAGTACATATGGTTTGGGTAGTGTCCCAAGTAAGGCAACAGAGGTAGCACTCTGGTATCACTCAGGAGATCTAGGAAACTCCTACA
>NW_009637098.1:0-6718 GCF_000690535.1 Cariama cristata | reverse complement strand
CACTATCCCTCTCTGGGCACGGTCGGCCATTTATAAAATACCAGTAGAGACATTAAAGTATCTTAGATGACTCAAGTTTTTGGGTTTGGTTTTTTTTTTTTCCATTTCAATAAAGTATTTATTCTTTAGAATAGATCCTGAATGATGTTACATGAGATAAAGCCCCTCACTATCCTAAATAGATAGCAAACTATCTAATCTGAGGACCATCAGGTAATATTATTTCTTTTCAAAATAAGGAGCTGCTGCAATTTCAAGAGTATGATTTCACATTTCCCCCTAAATTGTTGGAATAGTCTATTTCAAAAATAAGTTTTCCTCTCTTATTTTTAATTTCGGCCATTCATCTTGCATTGCTGTATGTCACCATGCAGACAATTTAAAATACCACTAGTCCATAAAACCCTTGAAATAAAAAAATAAATAAAAGAAAACCTGTACAGCAGTTTGCCCCTTTCAATATGTCTTGCTCTTATTTTCTCTGTTCAACAGGGTAAAGCTGCAGAGGAGTGGCAGGGTAAAGGATGCTCAGCCTGCCCAACCATCCCTGCTGCTCAAATCATGACCTGGTGTGCAATATTCAGGATATTCTTGCTTCAATTATGGGCTTGTGGTTCAAGAAAGGATTGCACTGCGTGCTTACATCCACTCCTATGCAGCAGAGCATTTAAAATAAGGACTTAAACATTTGTTCCTGTATTTATTGGGGTATTTATTTATTATCCTAGATATATTAAATGTGAATATTCTCTGAAATATATAGCATACATTACATATGGCTTGTCTTCAGGTAGTCACCTACAGCTTTTGTCTCTTCTGCCAGCCTTGTTACATGACATTTAAGCAGATCTGGAACACTGTGGCACTCATCAAACCATTTTTATTTTGCTCACAAAGCAAAATAAAAATAGCTCCTGCAACGCCAAAACAAATCTCTCAGGGATCAAAGTGAGTGCAACATCTTGCACACACACAAAAATATTGCTGATTCGAAAACAAGACAGATCAAACGCACTTTAACTCGGTGATTCAGGAAATAAGCTGAAGACAAGGTTTTAATCAATAGATTTCCTGCTAATCAGGCTAGCAAGGATATATATTTTACTTCTTATATGCTAGAAATGCTGCTTGTTGGGGTTGGCCAACTTTTGCTAAGATCCTGATACAAGATATTTGGGTTTCTTCATAAGATTCCATTGCCAAATTAACTGGTCTGAAAGTTTTCATGATAGGCATCGGATTCAGGCTACCTTAAAAATAGATATACTTTTGGAAACATCTTCTGCCAGAAGGAACAAAGGGAAGACAGACTTAAGAATTAAAATCTCTTTGAAGTGTTTTGGAGCACGGACTTACAGTTTCAGCAGTGATAGCCTGTGTTTTGGAGGCGGCAAAAGATATAATCTAAGAAAACCAAATTTGCTCAAATTAAAAGCCTCTGTAAAACACATTTGTATGCATCCAGTAGATTCTTAATTCTTAAGATTACAAACTCTCTAAACATTTATGAGCACATCTTCCATCTGCTGCCGTTCCTACAGCATCACCACCACTCCCCACCCCAGGGCCAGGATTCCTTACTCCTGCTATTCTGCACTCAGCTGAGATTTGAAACTCTGAGTAAACACCTTTTTTTTGCTGGCATAATTGAAAATATTTGCTAGTACCCAGGTAATCCAGGGAAAGCAAAAGGGTTAGAACCCCCCACCAAACTTACAAATAGAAAAAGCAGAGAATCAAGCAAAAAGCCCCAAATCAAAACAGAGGCATTAAGACTCTAAATAGTATGTCTGTTTAAAAAAAAAAAAAAAAAAAGAAAATTAAAATTTTCTTCCCTTCCCATAAAATAGTTCTGCTGGTTGCAATCAAATTCCAAAAATCAATATTTTATTACCTATGAAACTTGAATTTTACAGGCTTCTTTGTTATAACAATACCATCTCTGCATTAGACACCCCCATACTATCTTCTCCCACAGAACCAATGACTCACAAAGAGTAAAAACCAGAAAAAAGCTGTATGTGATGATGTAAAAGGGTGGTATTTCAATACACTTTTTTGTTTTTTACACTGCTTCTGTAGGGCACTGTTAAAGCCTGTGCAGGGGGCTGGACAGTCAGAGCTGGTATAGCTCTTAGGAAAGAAAAAAATCTATTTTTAATAAATGCCGGAATGATGGTTTCTTTCACCTTGCTACATATTCAGAAAGCACAACAGCTTATACATAGATAACCAAGATTAAAGTATCCTTTTTACTTCCCCAAATCAGCGACTTTTAAACTATTTAATTTTCAACTTGCTGTTAAACCAGCAACTTTTTACTCACCCTGCCACAATTTGTTGTGGGGTTTGTTGCTGGTTTTTTTTGTTGTTGTTTTGTTTGTTTGTTTTTTAAAATAAATAAATCTAAGGGAGCAATTTCATGCTACAAGCTGCCAGTTGAACTTTATGGCTTTCCATACTCAAAAAACTGGACTGCCACAAATTTAGTGCTTCACAAGCAGATGGGCCTCTTTGCTGTAGAGCTCATGCACCGGCTGTACTGACTCTGAAAAACTCATTAGAAAAAACTCTTCTTACTTTCAATTTCTTTTCAAACCTCAAGTCTTTCCTCTGCATGTCTCCCTGAACATTCTTGGAGATGCAGGGATGCCAGAAATAGTAAAACTCAGGCTTGTATTTGTGCAAAGTCCATGATGGCACTGCAACATCACAAATCTTCTAGACTTTGTTGAGAGGATGAGAAGTCTCCAGCTCTTTGACCCCAATGTGGTATTAAGGCACTGGCTGTTGTGGGGGCAACATATACATATCTACCAGCAAGTAATCTAACGGGGAACCTTCTATCCCCCTCCAAAATCTTAACTTGAGCACAGGCTGCCATCAAGGTGGTCCGTCACAACCGAGCTAAGCTCAGTCCACTTTTTATTTATACATCTGGATGGGTTTGGTGCTCAGTGAAGGCTTAATTTAAGGTATCCTTACCAAACACAGCTCTTGATTTCATCCTCTTAACACAGCCCCGTACAGAAGAGACACCAAGCTCTGCCCTGATTTTGGACTTTCATCTCCTTGTAAAACCAACAGATGACTTTGCAAGGCACACGGTGAAGAGATGCCCAAGTACCACCAAACAGGTGTTCATTCTCCTGACTCCACCTTCTTCCCCTCCAGTGCCGCTGCAGACGCTGAAGGCCGCTGTGGTGATCTGCCCTCCTGACAGATGCCCAGTTAACCTTTTACAGGTATTTTTGCATGATCTGCTGGGATAAGAAGTTCCCCAGTGCGCAGCCCACAATCTTTATTGGACTCCATGTTATCTTGTAGACTAACTTGTTATGCGAGCAAGAGCGAGCAATAGTTCCATTCTAAAAACAAAACCTCAAGTATTTATAAGTTTTTCAGACTAAGGAGAATAAATAAAGCCTGGAAAACAGAGCATGGGTGGAAACAAATGCTGAAGGGCTTTGAAAGGCAAAGAGCGCCAGGTTATTGTGCATAATTGCAGCAATATCCCAGCAATTGCACACCCCAGGTAGCAGAAGGCAAACAGGTCCTGATGAAGAAAAAGCCATCAAGATGCTGCTAGAAGCTACGCGGTTTTAACCAAACACTTCCATAGCTGAGATGAGCATTTTCTGGAATGTGGACCCCGCTAACTTCAGTGAGATCCAGAGAAATAATGAAACACAAAAGCCAGATTCTGTGCCCAGTTAGTCCATCTAAATCAATCCAACCATAGACTGTACTTGGAATGGCAACCAGCCTCTGACGCTCAACTTTAAACATTTTTGACCCAAACAAAAACATAGCATGAAGGGCTCTCCTAACCAGTATAAACACTTCCACTAACATTTTGTTTAAAAAAAGCCTGCATAAAATAAATAACTGTTTCTGTGCAGTGCATCACTCACCACAGAGACTCAGAAAATTAGAAGGAAGCAGAAGCGAAGCGAAGCAAAGCTCATCCCTTTTGTTATCCTTAGGAAGAGCACTGTATTGATGCACTGATCAATTCCAGGTAAGAAATTGTTCTCAAGTGGTATTTAAAAGACAGCTACAAATCTCTAAAGACTTTGTACATGTTAGTTCGTTGAGAGGTCTGCCCATCTTCCCCCACCACTAATGCAAAGGATGAGATCGACCGATCCTGGACAAACAGAACAGAAAGGCTGGGTGATGGATATTTGGGTATGGGCAGCTCTTCGGACCAGTTCTTCAAAAAAGCAATTAATATTACATTTTAAGAGCCACTGCGTTTTCTCAGGAGGGATGCTGAGCATCACTCCATTCCTACTACTTCCCAAGTGCAGGAGGCACCGCACGCTTTTCTCTAGAAAAGTGAGGCAGAAAAACTCAAAGATCATTTTGCACAGAAAAAAGTCCTTTAACGCACGCATATTGGAAAGCAGCAATCTATTTTGGGTCACTATTGTAAAAAAAGCAGCTTACGAAGGGTGCATGCACCCAGAGTTGAGTTTTTGGACCCCAGTTCCTAAGTACAGACTCAGTTAATGAGAAGTGGATTTAAAAAGTAGAACTGGAGAGTAAGCGTAAGCACCAAATCAAATGAAAGACCTAATGAGGATTAAAACTCCATAGAGTTTATTAACTGTGACAGCACGCAACCCTTATTCTATTTCTTCAGCATTATGCAAATCTATGAAACATCCCTAAAGGCATGGTGAATGATTTAGTTGGTCAACATGATGTTATTACACCTTCAGCAATTTTTGGTCGACATAATGCCGTTAAATCCCAATTTTTCACCAGATGACAATGTCAACATGGGAGGAAGGTCAGTGCACACACTCCAGATTTTCTAAAAGCTATGAGTACTTGAAAATGAGATGTTTAAATGCCATTTGTCAGGTACAACTCTGGAAAATTTGTTGGATCTAGAAGAGAAGACTTGTTAGAAGACAACGATGTTTTGTTGCTAGCCTAGAAGACTTGTTGCTTTGCTGTTAGTCTAGAAGAATTGTTGCCTTGTTGGTCATGGTCCGTCCTTTCTCCAGTTTTCCAGCATTTCCCCTAGAGATTATGTGTATATCTCATGATGGACATTATCAACGTTATTTCCTCACACTGGATAAAACTGTTGCCAGCACCTGCATTCTGTATAAATGCAAAACTCCCGCCCATCCCCAAAAAATCTGGCTTTACAAGCAACTCTCCTTTTAAACTTCCCAGTAAGAACTTGCAATAGTCTCCAAAAATTTGTTAAAATAGAAATTATCTCAATACAGCCATAGAAACTACCTCTGGATTCTTTCTTTCCTAGAGAACCAACAGCTCTTCCGTAACACGTTCTTGAACATACACGTGTGCAGATGTTTCCTGCCCTCTAGGAAGAAAACAAGCAATGCACGCTCTCCTTTCAGAACCATATCAACAAATACTTACAAAAAACAATTACAGTAATTCCACGATGGCAAAAAACATTTCTTTCTGAGTGTGAAGTTTGCAAGACTTGAGGTAAAACACAAAGACAGGAGTTAAGTTACTTAAGTAAAGCCAGGCACCACAAAATACGTTTTCTGCTTGTATATAATAGAAACAGAGATTCCTCTTCAGGAAATAAGATATGAACACCGGAAGACAGGAAATATCCCCTTCTCCCTTAGGGCCTTTGATAGACTTCCTATAATTTCTATACAAGGATGAAAGGTGCTTCCAATGAAATATTCAGGGAGAAAAAAAAGCAGCACTAGGATTCTTCCTCTTCAGGAAATCCCTCCAAAAATCAACTCTGTATACATATTTTTAGTGGTTTTAGGAGGGGTTGGTTTGTTTGTTTTTCTTTTAATATGTGCAATAAATTTTGAGTGCGTTAATGAATCAACCGGCATTTCTGCTCAACGGATTTGGCACTAAACCCCAGGAACCTGTCAATAACCTTCTAAAAAATATAATTTAGTGAGCTATTATCATTACACAGGATTTGATTTTTGTTGTCATTTGAAGTCTGTTTTAAAGTCCTTGCCATTCCCAGTTTCCCCCCATTTATTCTCTAAGGTGAAATTTGGCTTCATAATTACATTTGTACTTACTGTAACACAAATGTCTTATTCCAAGATGAATCAGAAAAAAACCCACATTTTAATACCTACTGAATTTTGCCCATGGTATTTACCTAACATTTGCTGATGACACCTCCCTCCCTTAATCAATTCTGTGTGTTTAAGCAATATATATAATTTTCAAATAGGGGAAAAAAAATCAGGAAAAAATTTATTTGTTTTCTTACTTGACTCAAAGTATTTATTCAACAAAATTACACTGCATGCATGAATAAATGATGAAATAAATCAGTTTCTATTCTTAAAAAATCCACATTTATGTATGGACCACTTGGTGGATAAGGAATTGGCTGGATGGTCACACTCAAAGAGTTGTGGTCAACAGCTCGATCTCCAAGCGGAGACCAGTGACAACTGGCATTCCTCAGAGGTCAGCATTGGGACCAGCACTGTTTAACATCTTTGTTGGCAGCATGGACAGCGGGATTGAGTGCACCCTCAGCAAGTTTGCGGATGACACCAAGCTGTGTGGTGTAGTTGACATGCTGGAGGGAAGGGATGTCACTCAGAGGGACTTGGACAGGCTTGAGAGGTGAGCCCATGTGAACTTCGTGAAGCTCAACAAGGGCAAGTGCGAGGTCTTGCACATGGGTCAGGGCAATCCCGAGCAAAAATACAGGCTGGGTGGAGAATGG
>NW_009637097.1:0-12205 GCF_000690535.1 Cariama cristata | reverse complement strand
TTTTATAATTTTTATAATAAAAGAGCAGTTAGGCCCTATACTGCAGACTTGATTTTCATCAGTTCTGGTAGTGAAGCCTGTGATGTGGCATTCAGCAAGCCAAACTCTGAATCAGAACAGGAAAAAAAAATCACTCTTGCCCTTCTTTTCCTGCTACCTACTACTTCTCAGCTTGATGTATTTTTCACACACAGAGGTAAATATATCCTAATGCTGATGCCACTTGATTTTTAGGGAAAAATCTGAACTTAGTTTGGACACAGTAAACACAGAAAATCACCATTACGAACACCGATGCCTTTCCTTCAGGCTTCTGACAATCTACCCAGCTATCTATCACACTCATTTCTATGGTGTGTTAGTTCCAGTGGACAGTCATTTTGACTTGATGTCATGATATTCACACCTAGGTGAGAGAGGACCTTTTGATGTAATTTTTCTTCCTGAAACTGTGCAACTGTCAGTCTTTGTTATGGTTACATAGAGCACAGCTAAAGTTTCCATCAATAATTCCCTGGATAATGATAGATTAATTTGACAAAAACAGCTTTGTAGGCTGTTGGTATGTATGTCTATTAGTAAAACAATGCATTTTCCCATTCTTTGATGTGCCTTTTGGCAACATGAATTTGTTGCTTTTCCCATGCCTACAGACATTATATCTCTTTTTTTCTCCCTAGGAATTTGATTCTTTGCAAAAGCAGGTTTGTGTACCACTAAATACTGTCTTTCCTTGCAAATTTGGGGCCTCGAATAGATTCATTTAGTCAGAAAGGGAGCTCATATTTTTCTTCACCCTATTTTTCCTACACTAGATATGGCATGGACAGTGAGAATTTTACAGGTATGACAAGGAAGGGTAAATAGCTATGTTCAGCATTTGTAATATTTGCCACAGGTGACAGATATTGAAAATTTTTATACTTTCATTGATTGTTTCTATGAAACAATTTTTAGGGACTATGCCAGAAACTTGCTGTTGTTACCAATCCAGAGTACTGGTGAAAACTGCACTGAAAGACTTAGCTCTAAAAGGTCTAATATACACATCTGTACTTGCTTCAGGTTTATCTAATACACTAAGCCTGCATTTAGTAAACTTTATTGCATTTATCACTTACTCTGTCTAGTAGAGAGAGGTCTTGAATTACTGTCACGTTCAGCAAATCAGATGGTCAAGCCTGTAATGGAGACAGAAGTGTTAAGATTCAGAGCGCCTTGGAAAAAGAAAATAAGCTATTAACTTTGAAACTAAAATATCTTACCAGGGATGGTGTAATGCTTAAAAGAGAACATAATTTTATTGGTAATATATTCTTCCCTTCTCCAAAGTTGTAGCCAAGCAAAACAGAAGAGACAGCAGCTCTTCTCCTCTGAGCACTGGCACAGTGGTATCATCTTGGATAGCCAAGCTGGGAGAAGAACAATCATCTGTGATATCGAGAGTGGCATGTTTCAGGTGCCATTAATCCACACGCGTGTGCCCCAGCTGCTACACTGGCCAAAAGGGGCTCACCTGTTGCAAAGAGATTGTCTGTCCAGTAACTTAGGGAGCTGAAAAAGAATGAGCAGATGTGTTGGCAGGAACTGGCACCAGGTTAAGAGACAAATCAGGACCAGAGGTTTCTTACGACTCTGTTGGCTACAGGTTCAGGCCTATAGAAGGGCTGACACTTCATGCAATCAGAAGCATTCTCAGAGATTTATTTTGATTGACACAGAAATTCTGCTAGTAGACTGGCAGATTGTTCAAATGGAAATTGTGTGAAGAATTTCTTGTAGAAAACTTTAGTGAGCAAAATAGTATTAAAAGTTCATTCTCCAGTCCTTTGTGGTTATGTAGAAAATTGCAGAGCATTTTCAAGTAGCTTCTCAAGTACAGAAAATGCGCATTGGGTATATGGTTAACTGAAAAGTTCTTAGTATGTCTGAAACTGTATATATCACAGTTGTCTCATATTATAAATTATGAGTATGCTCATGTTGTGGAACCCTTCACCATTAGTATGATCATATGGCTTAATGCATGGCTACAATATCCCAGGTGTGACATCCTATGTCCCTGTGTATGCTGTGAAAATCAGAAGTACCAAACAAACAGCTTTATTTCAGTGATAATATACAGCTTTATCTGAGCCACAAAGGCAATCATTCAATTGTATGAAACTAGTTTTCTAATTTAAACACATCTAAAGATCTTTTGCTACAGATCACAAAAGCCTATACAGTTTTTAGAACAAGACAGAGGCTGTCAGTTTGCCATGTACGAAAGCTCAGTGCACCCAGATCTCGAGTGCTGTGGGCACCTCTGATCACAGCTGAAGAAGGGCAACTGGAGTGATCAAGGGAGCAGCTATCTTATGACAAGAGACAAAAAATCTGAGACTTCTCCATTTGGTGAAGAGAAAGCTGAGGGGGAAATATGATACAGGCTTACAAAATCTTGAAGCTGGTGGATAAAGTGAATGAAGAACTGTTATTTGTCAAATCCTGCAGTGCTACAGGAAACTGGGAGAAGAACAATTTAAAACAGATTATCACGGCAGGGAGTTAACTCTGTGAACTTGATGCCACAGGAACCTGTGAAAGCAGACAGTATCAGCAGATTCAGAGAGAGACTGGACAAATTCATGGACAACAGATCTGTAAATGGTACTGAGCGGATGTGCCCACTAGTGTTCCTAATCCATGTGCATGCTTGGGAACTCTTAGGGGAATGAACTGCAGAAGGAGGCCAAGTTCTCATATTCTTATTAAATAATATTGCCTGTTGACACTCTGGAGATAGTGTCTGAACTACGTAGACCACCCTCTGTTCCAACAGGGCACTTTTTATGTTTCTAAAGATGATGCAGTAGCACAGAGACTATAAGAGAAGTCATTCCTCTATCAACAATGTTAGACAGTAGGAGTGTTTCCGAGTCATGGTTTTTACCTGAACTATTAGTAAAGGAGACCCTTTAAAGACATTTGTCAGTAAGGATAATAAGTAGGATTATGTTTCATTCTTAAAAGTATTTATTCTTAAAAATACCAGTATCACATCAGATTTTAAAAGGTGTAAAGACAATTTTAATCTTACTGTCATTTGACCTTAAAATTAGGCTATTTAGTGTGATTAGGCTTTGTTGGTAAATCAGAAGGATGTATGTTTCCTTCAGCAAGCGCAGAACAGCAAGGACTAATGCTGTAGCATGAAGACAAGCACCCAGACAGGGTGGACAGAGACAGAAAAGTCAACCAAAGGTTCTAATTATCATAGATATCAATATAATATTCCTAACAGTTAAGTTTCTGCCCAGATGATCTTTCTGCAGAAAACTGATCACTGCCATATTCTAGAGCCTTTCCTTCGTCGCTTGCATTTTGATGGCACCTATATCATGTTAAAACTGGCATATCTCCTCTTTAGCAGGCACAATTCCACCCTAACAGATGGCCATGATGATAGACATGCCAAAGAACTGGTATGTGTATCAAGTTTGATTATTAGGGATGATATTCCTATCCAAGAACGTTTGAGTGGCATTCTGTACTGATCTGAACCTATTGGTATGGGTTGGAACAAATGCTCTTTCGCTAAAGTCAAGGGAGGTGTTAACTACAAAATCAGGAGATGAGGACTATGTAATTTAAGGTCTTGGTAAAATGGAAATAAAGAGCACTGCCCCTGGATCACTCACTCCACTGTAACAAGAATCAGTCACGAAGCAAAATTGTTAACTTCTACTGGCTATCTAATGGCATAATTTAGTGTTTCTGGTGTATTTCCTGGTAAATAGTTGTTCTTTTTCAAATGACATTGTAGCTGGCCAGCATAGATCCTACTGCACCACAGACAGTGCAAAAATCTGCTGAAAGGAGAGCTGAATCAGTAGAAAGTTGGAGCAATAAGCAAAGGTTTATGAAAGCTGAATTACCCATCTCGTAGCAGTGACTCCTGTTGTCACAAGGTATGTTGTGCTGTACCTTTTTTTACCACAGTGCAAAACTGTCACATTTTTCATAAGAAATAACTTATTTTAAAATTTCACATTTTTCATAAGAAATAACTTATTTTAAAATAGAAGACACTTCAATGACAGCAGAAATATTTTAGCTGGTTTAAACCAAAATTGGTATGTTGTGAAAAAATTATATTATCAAGGTCCCCACTCTTAATTGTGCCAGAGGCAAATATGAATCACAAGTTTCAAAAAAGGCATCTAGTATTCACGTTTTCCCTCTGAAAGAAATCACTGTGATGCATAAAGAAAATCCTAGAATGTGAACTCTTGTTAAACTAGAATTGCTGTTAAATATTTACTTATATTTAGTGGCATTATATTTCCTTTTTAGTTGGTGATGAATAAGATTTTTAATTTTTTTCTTTGACATACATTTTTACCGAAGTACTGCTGAGGCATCAGTATTGATTTCTTTCATACTTCTTTACTTTTTTTGTACTTGTGTTTTGCATTTTAAATGCAGAAGGAAGGGTATCAAAGGCTCCAACTAGGTGGATTTCACAGAGTTTGTAAAGTGGGAGTTCGTCATTTATTTTCCATTTGAAATCAAAACATGTAATCTTGCCTACAGATTTGCATTCATTTATCAGGAATTACAGTGGTATAGCAAAACCAGACATTTGTTTGACTGGTCTAGTAGAGATACAAATGCAGGTTTTTTGATGAGATAATAGTAATAATGATTTAACCTTTCTTATTCAAAATCATCAATGCACTTAACAATGCTTTGTGGATGCACTAAGCTACAAATTACACTTGTGGAGTCTATATGGTATGAGGTTAGCAGATTGTTCCCCTAAGTTTTCACTCACTGGCAGATATATAGAGGCACCAGGTAACCCGACCATTACTGTCCTTTTTAAGCTAGTAGTCCAGACCTATGATCTGTGACTGTTGAACACATTTAAGAAGTGTCATTTGCAAATCGTGTAAAAAGTGTTGAGCAAAAAATGGTTCCAAAATTTTTTTTCTAATTACTATAAACACAAGACTTTCAGAAGTCTTTAGAATTAAGGTATGTTCAGAGGGATTTTATTTCTTTTAATTTTTATCCTCCTCAGAATAATTTCTATTAATTTTTTTCCTTGATTACTAATAGGGACATAGTTCAATAAGAGAGTTGAAATAACTTAGAGATTGGGTTACTTTGGCAGTAGCAGGTTGAAACTGAACTTCACTATTCTAGCCTGTGCCTTTTGCAGAGGGAAATAAAACCTGCAAGAGTAATGGTTCCCATTGCTACTTTTACCACCATTTTTCTCCAAGGAAACTCAGGGCAATGTTAGAACACATGAAGGGCTCATTCACTGCCCACAACTGGCCCGGTCTGCTGGCTGGCACTGTGCTTTCGGGGCTGCCCTGTGTGCTATGGGAATGCTTCACTGGAAAGGAGTTTGCATCCCGAATTCTCTCTTGACTTGGCCAAGACCTTTCTTTTTTAGGAGCTTTTCTGTTTTTTTCCAGAGAAGCCTAGATTTGTGGCATGTCTCTTTCTCTTAAGTATTTTCTTCAGTGATAACCTCAATGGTTAAATGGAGGTGCACTGATTTTGTTACAATATCCAGAGAAACCAACAGTGAAAGTAGGCAAGAGAGATGCTATTCCATTTCCCAGTACTAAATCTTAAACAGTGAAATACAACTTTAGGTATAATATTAGGTGTTATGTGACAGATTTTTAAAAAGGTACTATTCTGCCACAAGTTTGCAGAATGGTTGTTGATGACAGATGGGTTTTTTTCCGCTGTATTTAATTTCCAAATACAAGATCATTTAAATAGAAGCTAGGTCAATCAGATAGATACTTTATCTGATATGCGATGTTTCTTTTTTAATGGTAATTCTTTAAGACCAATACTCTTAGTCAGGCGTCGTGTTTCATCTATTGCAAGTGTTATAGCTAGAAATGCCACTGACAGATAAGTATTCAGTATCTGTGCACATTTTTAAGATCAACATATCCACTTTCCATGTCTTTACAAAGTTAATTTTGTGCTCTGTGTCTTCCTTGTGAAATTACAATTTACATTTTGATTCACCATAAAATTCAGTTCAAACTTTTCCTACTATTTCATTCTAGAGATCCGGCTGCTTTTATTTAACAGATTGTCCTTTGATCTCAAGGAGACAATTGCTGTTTTACTCCTTTAATGAAGCTTGTATTATTATAGGCAAAATGAATATTAGACCAAATGGTAGTAGAAATCCCAGAGGGAAACATGCTCGTCTGTCTGGATCTTGGAAAAGCAGAATAATTCATTTTAGTCAGTTATTATATTCAATAAACCCATAGTCTCCATTCTTATTTACTTCCCTTTTTTTTACTATTATGGGACAGTATTTCTGTTCATGAGCTTCAAGGTACTAGTCAGAATTCCTTTGTCACTGGTGACACATTGGGCAGTTCATAAGTGTTCCTGAGAAGAGACCATCTGATAAAGGCAGGAGGAGTAAAAAACGGTACTTTATTTATACTTTTAAGCAGCTAATGCCTGTTTCTTACCTGGCCTCTCAACAGACATCAGTCTGGATTGTGGGTTTGTACCTTGTGGACTCTTACTTCCTAGAAGTTAGGAGGGATCGGATTTGAAAGTGACATTTCAGAGAGGATATGGAGAGGGGATGGACACGCATGAAGAATGGAAAGGACCAGAAGACAGAGGTACCTGAAGTTAAAAATTAGTTAAATATTTGAGAAAGGAGGGGTGAGGAGAATGAAAGTGACATCAATTTTAGCAGCACACATACAGTTCCCTTTCCCTAATATAACATAGCGGTAAGTAGCCACAAACCAGCAGATTTATTAATAGCTTTGTTAATTTTTTTTCTCTTAATTATTTTCCACCTAATCTATCTACTGTAGACACAGACTCAACTTTGGGAACAGTATCATTGGTCATACCACACTGCTGGGTTGAAGGTTTAATTTGGAAGTATCTTTGAGCATTACATCATTGCGTGGAAAAATGCATACGCTACAACTGAGGGCACACTGTAAGGACGTTAAAAGGTCTGTTACTGTTTGCTGCTAGATGTCATCACAAAAAAAAGGCTGCTCAAAAAGAGGGCATAGTCTGACTAGAGCAATGGCAATTATCTCAGTACAAATCGATTTGATGACTAGAAAGATACTGGTACTTCGGCAGATGTGCAAACGTGAGAAGTTTCACCTATCTGATTTCTGTCCCCGTTCTATATCCGAATCCTGAAGCAATGGAAAAGACAGGGAAAGGGGAACTCCTGGATCAGCACTAAGGAGTGGAAAAAACATAACATTTTTTGCTTTTAAAATTATCATTAAGCAAAACTGAACCATCTCAGAATATGCAACACTTCCAAGAGTTAAATCCTTCTTAAAGAGAATTGGTAACCCTGGCAATCAAAATGTGGCCATGACTAATGATGATGTGGGCCACCCAAACTACTTACCTTCTGGATGCAATGTGGAATTCTTTCTAGTACAGGTAAAATAACTTGTAAACATATAGCACGTGTGAGCAGAAAAGATAAATATTTTGTCAATTCTTAGTACAAGGTATACTTTTATTTTTGGTACGATAAAAAAGGATTTTATTCTTTTTCTGCTGTGTTTCTTGTAAACTTATGTTAGAGAGCAAATAGGAGCTATGAACAAAGATTTAAAGTGATGAGCTGTCCCATGCCTGTTTACAAGTCAGGATTTCATTTTACATAGAGTTCTCTATAGCAACTTTTTAAAATTTAAATTAGAAACATGGCCAGCAATGCATGCAAAATGTTCATTCATTGTAGTAAACTACAAAAATATTGCTTTTATGCAATGAGAATGCCATTGTAGAATTTTAAAAGGCATAGAAATAAAAGACTCCGGATTGGAGTGATTTAAACAAACTCACTAGGATATAGTAGATGATTAAAATACAATCTATAATTACATTACACTGGTATCAGGTAAGGATAAAAGCCTATAAATACACTGGGGTCAGGGTAAGCATAAAAAATGAAACAGTTATTTGAATAATCTGAGATCAAGTTGCAGTAATTAAAAATGAATGTATTATTCAAATGAAGGAATTAGGTTACAACACTCCTCATATGAAAATATTATTGTGACAGACTGAAGTAAGTTGGAAGCGATTTTGATAAAAAATTGGGGCAAGAAATATAATGATTTACATTGGGGAAAAAGTAGACAATCTATGCGGATGAGAGTATTTGCAACTCCTCCTTCAAATCCCTCATCAAAGCTCATACCTTTCAGCTGGCCTTCGAAAATTATCCACTACCCCTAGCCTCTTCTTGGACTTCACTCTCTCAGATATATAGATCAATCCATTAAAAATTAAAAGTGCTGTAGCTAAGGTCTCTACATGCACTCACAAAGGAATTAATGGGATCTGCACCCGCTAGCAGGCATATTGTTTAATCCACCCCACACATTGCTGTTTATCCATTTTTATTGCTGTTACCCAGGTCATTTCTGTCATTTGTCTCCTGTTCTTTCTTTGTCATCTCCTGTCAGTTTGGAGGCCAAAGTCTACGCATAAGACTGACACAAAATGGTGTTATTCATGTAAATAGTTGATGGATACTTGCAGATTAAGCACTTGTTATTATAAATAAAGGTTTCTGAAATCTGACCTTTAAATGGCAAACTCCTTGGGGCAGGAACCTGTCTGGAGGTGTCTTGAATACGTAAACGAAGGATATTTAATTATTAATAATAATTAATAATGAAAGAATCAGAAAGCAACTTGGTATTTTTTTCAGGTAATGGCTTTCATATCCCTTATATTAATTAACTTTTACAAAAAGTGCTTTGAGAGCCAGCTCTGAGTGGCTCTTTGCCATTGCCCATAGCAGAAGGGTAGAGAGCGGCTCTGCAGGGGCAAGCATGCCACCAGCAGACTCATTTGAAATTCTCCCGGATAAGCGAATGAGAGCACGTCAGAAGTCAGAGCAAGATCAGGAGTAGCTTTCTTCATTTTTGCCCAGTGACTGCTGCCTGAAATCCTCCTCAAACCTTTCTAGCATCTGCAGAGGTCTATTGAGAAGATCCTTTAGCTCACTTAAAATATGCCCAGCTATGCCCTCTTAAATCCTCACTTGATCCTTTTATCATCGCATAGTATATTTAAGCCTCTCATTCTTACCTGTTAAATCCTTCATCCTTCTCTTTTCTAGTCTCTTTTGTCTTCCCCTCAAAATGCTGTGTTTGCTTTCCCCAAAAAGTGGTTGTTTTTCCGTTTTATATATTTTTCTCCTGCGATGACTTACACATTTCTCAAAAGGTTGCTCATGCTAGAACTTCCTTCTGGTATTGCCAACTCTTTTCTTTAAATTCCTACTCAAATATCTTATTATCTTGGCACACTTCCATTTCCATAGAACTGGATGTATCTATTAGATATAGATTAGATATCTGAGCTAACATTTAAAAGCATGCAATTATACATAGGGGACTTTAGGTCAAGAAGCTGAATAGTCTTGAATGACCTGTCAAAACCAGCCAAATAAAGCTTTTTTAAAAAAAAAAAGTTACAACTACAGCTTGCTATTTCCACTTCTCAAGCATTATTCACTCTTCAGCTGTCTGCGCAGTTAATTCAGCTAATAATACCATGCATAGGTAAATGAGCAATGAGATAAAATGTTAATTCAGATACAGAGAGATGACTTGTGTAGAACTTCCCCTGAATTGATCACAGAAGGATGCAAGGCACACTATATCATACATATTTCGCGTGTCTCTGGTAGTGCCATTAAGTAATGTGTCCAGACCAGATGCAGTGTACCTGTGCAACAAACTCTTCAACTTTAAAAATAACTGTTTAGCTGAGAATCATCCCAGCAGACTGATCACAGTGAAGACTTGAGAGAATTTTCATAATGGCCAGTAAGACAGATACTTGCACGTGTATACATACGCTACAGTGTATGTGTTACCTGACTGGCATATAGATTAACAATAATCAGTTAATATTTTATCAGTTTATATTTAATGAAAACTGAGAATGTGGAGTGGAGTACAGGGCTGAAAGCAGAGAGGAAAGAAAATGAGAAAAGAGAATTAATCAGGAAGAAGATACCAAATGAGAACCCCCTAGCTAAAAAGACTTAAGCATACAATAAGAAGCTATACTGAAAGGCATTTTACACTGTTATGTCAAGCAGTATCTCCCAGGACTGGGGAAATAGGTCTAAACTGTCCCTTCTACACATGGGCAATATTTTCCATTATGAAGATAGACACTAAATCCTGTTTCCACTTCCAGGGCATAGAGAGCATTGATTTTTCCGGTGTCTTAATAAAGAAGTATGAGGACACATTTTTTGAGATAGGATAGTATAGGATCATCTTCTCAGGACCAAGAAGGCACATGTTACGGGAAGGAGTAATGGGGCATTTTAGTGATTCTGAGTTGTAGATGCAGATGGTTGTCCACGTGAGTGCTAACTTTTAGCAGAACAAAAAGATAGGAGACAGTGAAGCATGTCCAGCAGGTTGTGGATACTGTGAGGTTCACCGCTTGTAAACTGGCTAGCGTTCAAGAGACTGTGTTTTGGTCTGAGTTATACGTGGGTTAGGCAATGATGAACTGTGTTTTTCCATGGTGCCAGATTGCATTCTGTTTCCATACCCCTGAGAGATTCTGAGTTGTTCATTATACTTTGTCCTGGTTAAAAAGGAAGAGAGGTAGTAGGTAACGTTTCATGTCCAGTAGGACTGGTCAGTGAAGTGCAGAGATGAGTCTGTCAGTGGGGAGGGGGTGATCATAAGAACAGCCTTAACAGCAGGGTAGGTTTCCAAGTGGACTGGGCGGCTTGATAGGTAATTGCTGCCAGTTCTTCCATTCTGCTTCGTAAAAATCTTCTATTCCCAGGAGCATCCCACACATTTAATAGAACTTTTCTTTAATCTCTGTGACCCCTTTACTTAGAGTAACCTCATGCCATTCCTCTTAAGATTTTGTGCAGTTCTAAGAAGGGGCCAGCCAGGACACAGGGGTTCGTGCCAGCACTGCAGGGCTAGCTGAATTTCACCTCAGTGTGTAATCCCTGCTCCTCCAAAAGCCAGATAGTTCTTCTGGGATCACTGCATGCTTGACATCGAATTTCTCCATTACTCTCATGAGACAGAGATAAGTGTTCAAAGGTTTTCACAAACTTTTAACATCACGATTCCCACGTGTTTCAGTGGGAGTCACACACCCTGAAATGCTGGTTTTGCTCAGCAGCAGAAATATTATGAAGTGACTGGTGTTGGGTAATTCCCAGTCTCAGCTGCATCTTTTCGCTATCCAGTTTCGCAGCAGAATGATTTAGGCAGAAAAAAGCGCCCACTTGGTTGTAGGTAGGCAAAGGCGATTTCAGTGAACATCTGATAGGCAGGGGTGGAGAAAGGTCAGCCTGCGTTGCCTTTGCCCTCTGGTCGAAGGAGGGCTTTGGCTGTGGATTTGGGGAGATGGGCCAGAGGAGGGGGGTTATGCTCGGGTCGCCGCTGCGCTGATGCAGAGTCTAATACCTGCCTGTCACGGCCCGGGTGTGCTCGGAAGTTCACTTTCCTGAGGGCTTCAGCTTCCACCATAGTTTGCCCAGCAGCGGTCGTGGCATCAAATGCGTTCGTGCGGATGCACTATTTACAGCGTGGTTTCATTTTTTTTGCAAGTTTTTGTCTAACTAGAGTGGACCAAACAGGCCACGGGGGGCTGTGGTTTGCCAGGGGTACTAATCCACAGACTGACAAGCAGAGTAATGCCCTATTGGGCTTTTACATGATTTTAAGAGCACAGAGGTATGATATTCAGGAGAAGGTAAATACTCCCTAAATATCACCTTGAAGGAGCTGACAAAATTTCAAAACATATTGTTTGTTTTTGCACATCGATTGGCAGTTTATTTAATCTCCTTCGCTACCATCAGTGGACACATGGCTCGGTGTCCCCCGTGAGGGGGCACACCTGCCCTGTGTGACCGGACCCGTGGCGTGCTCCATCACCGTCGCACTCCCTCAACTCGCGGGAGTGAAAGCATCCTGCTCTGTCGCGACAGGAAAAGCACGGGGCAACTGTCAGGAAAGCAGCAGACACGAGAGGGTCGCATGGAAAGGGTTTAATCAAACTTCCTGACACCTCCTGGCTTTATCAGCCCCGGTGGTGCGATGTGCAGTGTTGTGTAAAATTAAATAAATAACGGCGCCGGCCCCCTCCCGCCCCCCTT
>NW_009637096.1:0-5140 GCF_000690535.1 Cariama cristata | reverse complement strand
TCCCTTCCAACTGAAAATATTCTGTTCTACTCAATTCTAACCAATCTCTCATCTGAAGATGTAGAGGCTTCTTTACAAATCAGTAAACTGAATCCCATACCATGGTCAGAGTTATCTGATTTTATTTTATCTGCTCAGTCTTTCTAATTTTGATGCTCTGCAATACAAAATAGATTCATTTATAACCTAAAGTGACTATTCTGGGTGTTACTTCTGCTGGAGAAAGACAGGAATGAACACAGTGCTACAGAAAAGAGAAACTAGTCATTTAATAGTGTTTTAAATAAATAAATCTTTTGTTCATTATACACGAAGAAGCTTAAAAGATTAATCATGACTAAGGGCTGCACTAACCTGTCACGCATATAAAAGTAGAAAATGGAATCTGGAGATGAGTTTCATTTGCCCCTCATTTTCATGAAGGAATACTTGTGAATGTAAATAAGGCCTACAATACATATGAAAGAACAGGTGAAGGAGTCCAATTAAACTGTTCTTTCCAGCATTATACATTACTATGTAGTATTTGCCTATCCCACACAGTATGACCAGAAAAGAGTAAAAACAATTTACTTCCAATTCTCTTGGCTAGAACTTCAGGGTTCAGAAGGTTCCAAGGCGGCAGCTGTTGAGGGATAACCAGTATCTAAAAAGAAACCGCCTTTTTTTTTTCTTCAGAAAAACAAAGAAAAAGGACAATGTGTCTAGAACAAGCAGAGAATTTCATTCATTTCCACTAAAGTCCTAATCGCTAACCTTGGTCTATGACTGCATAAACCTATCTTTTTTAGTTATTTTAGACTGGATTGAGATGTGAAATCAGCTCCCACATTACATATGCAAAACATTTCTGGTGATGTAAGCCCATTAACTTGCTTCATATGCAATTAGGGAGAAATTGATATAGCCATCCAGTCAACTTTTTGGACAAACAGGTTTCTAGGCATTCCAGTTTTTATATCCAGTACCTCGTCAACAGTTTTACCTCCTTAATAAGTGAGGGGAAACACATGAAAAGGACTTAAGTATTTGGCACTGCATATCTTTTTATGTAACTCGCATGAGGCTTGCTTCTCAGGACAGTAAAGCAGCAGAATTTCAAAAAACACACGAGCTCAACAGGATCACAACAGAAACAGTGGAGAACAAAAGAAAACTGTGATAAATGCTCAATCTGGCTTTGGAATGCAACTGATGAAGTAACCAGAGTTGCTCCAATACTGGATGCTGACTACTGTCAATACTAAGGAATAATTTTCACAGTGTTAACTATGAGCAGTTTACTGACTTTGGAAAATGCAGAAATTCAACATTTATTGATTCATATAAATATCAACAAAAGAGAACTGTTAACACACAGACCAATGGGAAATTAATCTTGCATGCCACAGTAAACAGTTAATCTCTTCATCTAAGACAGTCTCTCTATCCTTGTCTTCTCTATTTCAGACCACTAACAGACCGTGAATGGTTCTCAGGTTTTCAGGGAACAACTATTTACAGGGCATCTATGCATTTACACTCACATTTCCTACGAGCATCTTTCCACTTCTATCTAATTCAAATAAATTTGAGCTTCACACCTTGCTTTATTCAAGACATCTGTGGGCTGAAAATGCAGATGGGGGAGCAGGCATAACCAGATCTTGTTTTCCAGGAATGGAGGAGGTTGAAATAAAGACCTTTCACAGTAGCAGTACTTTCACAACTGATTTTTTTGCTTGAAATGCACGTCAGAATGAAAAATACACCCCCTCAGACATCCAGCTGAATATTATTGAGTTAAGGGAGAAAGTAACATTAAGAAAGTAGAGCTTCAACTGCAGCTCAGTCCAGAGGCTGTAAGTTGTGAATGTTGTTAATGAGGGGATTTTCCTTTCAACATAGGAAAGAGCATAGGCATGCCCAGACATGTACTGACCAACATTATTAGGAATATGTCCTCTCTCATACATACATAAACGCGAAATGGCTGCGATGGCACGTGGCGGTAACACAAAGCACCATCCAGGGGAACGGACAAGAGGGCTCAGAGCAGCTCGACACAACATTTTGAGATGCCTTCTGCAAATCAAGGATATCTGTAAGTTAAAAGGAAGGGAGGAGGGGGGAAAACTGGTTAAATGTCAGTGAATTTCCATCTATATTTCCCTCCTCACCCATTCCCCCCAACTCCTCTTCGTCCTGTACACTCTTAACGCAATTTCCTTGTGCAAGAGACAGACAGCCCACTCTCTCCACTTTGCAGAATTCTCAGACCGTGACTTTGAAGAACTGAAGGCCCATGCTTCCCTACCTGCTGGCAGAAGGTCATTATTAAAGATCTAGAACAAAACATGGTTCCCCAAGAAGGGAAAAGACTCTTAGAGAGTGTACCTACAATGGAGAAAAGTCATAACTTTGTCCACAGAGAAGCCTGGAAGAAAAAAAAGAAAAAAAAAAATAGAAACAGGTTGTATCATCCAGACTTCTCCGTACACCCCAAAACAGAGCATTTACTATACTTCTCATGAATCTCAGCCCTATTCAATATAGAAGATATGCCAATTCACTTTCCCCTGAGCCCTATCAAATGACAAGATATTAACCGTGATTACAAGTAAGAACATCAATTTCCAAGGTATTTGGTGTTAGTTTCCCTTGACTGAACTCGTAAACACTCAAGATTCTTGTAACTCAAAAATCCACCAGAGCAAGTACCCAGCAAACAAGGGATACACAATTAGCAATTTCCTGAGAGTTCTAGTTGAAGTAACGCATCTAGCATCACAAAGGAAACACAGGAGGTTAACAAGAATCCAGTTCTCCCAGACGGTGCTTAAGCCATGAAACCTCTCTTTTCCCTTTTACAAAATTTTGCTTCCTTTAATTGCTTCCAATCCATCCCTCTGCACCATTGGAATAGAGCAAACAGCACTGCACAAGCTGTGGTAGGGAAAAGCTATTGAAGAGAGGACAAGGGGAGCTCATAGCAACTTATTTGGAAGACTGCTATCACAAATACCATGACAACTACAGCACCTGGCAGTTCTGGCATACGTGTACATGAACACTTCAAGTTGTTTCACTACCCTGCATCAGCGTACTGTTATTATACCTCATTATAATCCTTACCAAAATATACACCTCTACGTAAGACAAGACAGCCACCAGTAGATAATGGTTCTCCTGTTTTATCTAGTAAAGATGACATAGCATGGCATTTTAACAATATTAATCTGCAATGTCCCTCCAGTTCTGTATTTCATCTGAAATGGTAGTCTTGACCACTGCCAAGATGAGGCAGACAAAGGACTCGGAGCAGATGATACAACTGAGCAAGTAGTCCAAGTTTTCTCCTCATAACAGGGCAAGCTCCAAGGAGTCGGTGAACAGTACCAACCAGATATTTCCTCTTTGAACCCTTACCAGGCACCTCATGCCCCTGCCTGCGGGGGACACAACAATGTCCACTGGTCATGTCTGGCTGTTTGACCCTCCCACCTTGAAGTTCACCCTGGCATCTACTGTCAGCCATCATCTTCCCAGCAGGGTCTTAGTTGTGTCTCAGATGGTTGCTTAAAGCCCAGCAGCTCCTGACAACCCAAACTGGCAAAGGGCAGGTCCTTTATCCAGAACTCCTTGCACTACAATTACCCTGAGCGGAACTGCCTGTTCCTCTTCAGCTCCCTTCACAGACCACCTCCCTTCGGGAACGGAACCAGGCACTCTACCTTAAGTTTTACCCCCAGACATTTCCTGTTACCACCTCTCCTGTCAGGCCTTTGACTTCCACTACGGTCATAATCTTCACCTGGTGTTGCACTGTCACTAGAACACAGACCCATACTAACTAGACCAAGCTGTGCTGTGTCCTTGGTTGCTCCTACTGATCTGCCAGACAACCACTTCACATTCTCACTACAGAGCTGCCTGCAACTGAGAGCAACCTTGTCCTTCTGGAAGACGGCCTCCTTTTTCCTTTGCCAGGGGCAACTTTGCCAAGAGCGAGCAGACAATGAAGAGTGAGAAGCAGCAGACAGTGTGGATCTTTTGCAGGAAAAAGATTAGAAAGAAATCGCACATTTTTGAAACTAGTTTGTGAGAAAAGGCAAGGAGATTAAGTTAACAAGAAGACAGAAATGGAAATTTTAAAGCAGCAGCAGACATCAAGAAGAGAGATACTGAAATGGGAATGATGTTGCCAGAAAGCATAGGTAGAGCACAGAGCACACTGTAAATTACAAGCTTTCTTTCAGGCTAGTCTACTTCATTTCTCTCCTCACACTCAAACAAGGATTTAAAGTTAATTTCAATCCTCATTTTCCACTCCACTCCCATTTCCATACCTGGAATGGTTTGGTCTTCAGTAATAAACCAAAAAAGGTACATAATTTAAAAAAAAATAAATTAAAACTTCTGTCTTACTTGGAGGGGAGGGAGCAATAAAAAGAAATACAAAATGCACTACTCAGGTATTTCTCCAGGACTCTATCACCAGCTTAATTTTTTTTTTTTCCACTACCAGGAAAACCTACTCCTTCCAAACTAGTCTCCAAACCTGACTTTTAAAAATAAAATTCTCCCATCACCTCCTTAAATAAAAGTTATCCTTATATTATCACTGATAGAAAGCAATACTATTGCCTAGTTTTCATTATTTTATTATCTTCATAACACTGTTAAGTAGCACAGTAGGTTTAGATTCTGTTCCAGATCAGTGTCAAGAGACTTGGTCACCTTCCCAATCAGAGCTCTCAAATCCTAAAACTGGTGCCTTTAACAACAGCAATCTATAACACTGCTTTTTCAGTCTGTCAGCTGCAGGCCCATGGGATGTCCGCAACTATTTGCCGTGAGTTGATAAAACAAAACTAAATAAACTTTTTTCACAGTTTTATATAAAATGTCAATATCTCAACTAAGTGTTAGGACATTCCACAAGTGATAAAAATCTGGAAACCAAACTCCTACAGAGAGAACTATACTGTACTACACTTCAGCAACCAAGCAGAGATAAGTCAAGTTCCAAGGAAATGTACACAATTTTAATGAAGTAAGTCTTTACCACAACACAAATACATCCTCTCTAACATTCGCAGGGTGGGGGGTGCGTGTGTTGTTATTTAAACAGCTTTGTTACCTTACCAACTAAAAGTTT
>NW_009637095.1:0-3219 GCF_000690535.1 Cariama cristata | reverse complement strand
AGTCCATTACTTAGTGGACCGTGACAGCTCCTCTTTCCAGCATTTTGTTTATTGCTTGTGTTTCCTATTGACTAGCCTACAGATGTCCCCAGTCAAAACAAGTATCAAGAATAATGGTATAAAAGTAATTTAGATTACCAGAAACTTGGCCTAATGTATTGATTAGTATTAATTTCTGGTGTGGTTCAAAACTGTAAGATTTCAGGTGTTTTAAAGAGTTTATAACCGTCATTCATCAGAAGGTGAATTCACAGGAACCTCACCTGTGATCTCAGAGTAGAAACTCTATCATCCTGAAATTTGAGCCTCCTTACAGATGCTCAAAGAAACTACTTCATGATACCAGGAAGCAGAAAAGGTAGAAGCTTCCTTGAAATGTCTGATTAAATCACCTCAGCCCAATGAGACAAGAGACAAATGACCGTTGCAAATAACAAGGCATACAGTGTACGCACCAAGTTTATCGATTGTAGTGATTAAGTCAGACGGAACAAACGAATCCAAGTCTGCATCCAGAATCCCAAGAGGATCCAGCTGAGCCACATGATGGCCACGGATCTGAAAAAGGAACAAAGTGACAGAAAAATAAAGTCACACTAACAAAAGCCAGACAAACGGAAAGTCACAGATACCTCTCCATAGCATGTATATCAGCCATGAAGTCAAAGAAGCAAACACCACTAATGTCATGAGAGGGTCGTATTTCACAAGTTTTCCCATAAGAACAGGAAATAAGCATTATATCTCTGGATATATATACTACCTCTATTAAAAATTGAGTACACATCAGAACATAACCTTTATTTTGCCTGACATACAATTTAAACTGGAATTACACTGAAGTTTAAGAAAACTACTAAAGATTGTACCCTAAATCTCTGGGTAAAATGAAGAAACTATGACTAGTCTATAGATTCTATCATTTGCTGCTAATTCAGACATTTAGTATTTTTGCCTGAATCGTCCTTTCCCCACCTGCAGAATACTAAAATACAGCATTGCTGACCTAAAACATAGACTGGTGCTGAAGAAGTTTATATTCAAAGTGAAGGGATCACTCCTCATGAGCTCTGCTCCACATCAGATAGCATCAGAGAGTATTTATTTTCATTCATGAAATTTTGAGAATTTCATCTATGATAAAATTGACATTCAAGACACCAAAGAACACAAATTCAATGGGGAATTTAGCTAGCTTTCAGTTATGAATACCAGTGGTGTTAATGCATGCCACAAGTTGCTATAAACTAGTGCTTTATATTAACATATAAACCAATATTTTTAACATAATGTCTCTTGTGTATGATTCCCATATACCAAATTAGCTCGTTAAAAGCTTTTTATAGGTGAATATATGAGTATTTTCTCCTAAACATTTTTCTTTTTAAGGACAAATTCAGATCCCGGGTAGAATTTCTTTCACACTAGTAGTGTCCTGATTGTCTCTGAAAAAAAAATAAATTCATAAACTGCAATATCGATAATGAATTGCATGACACGTAATAGAGTGTAATTAAAGTGTGGTTCATCAAGAAGTGACTTATAAAAACACTATTCAAATGCTCTATATTTGCAGGACCATAACAAAATGCTTTCCACTCATAAGGAAACAGAAATATGGCATCTTTTTTAAAACTGCCAGCCCTGTAAATTCAGTCTGGCCTCTGAGATTCTTTGCACCTCATGAATCACCAGTAATAAAATTCTGACAGGCCAAATGATGCCCATGGCAACATCTGTGCCACCTCATTGTTTACAGCAGCACAAAGCCTGCCTGACTGGAACTAAGCAAACAATTCTGTCTCAAGCATCATCAACAGGAAAGAATTCACCTCCCTAAGCTACATTTGCTCTGCAGTATTAGTAGGAAGAGGAAGAAGATTAGCAAGAACACCAAAACCCAGAAGAGCAAATCAATAAACTGCTGTGCCATATTACACTCCAGGAGCAGTTTGCTCTTTAACTAAGAGACAGTATTTTCCTCCGTATCAAGTTATTCTTTAATAACTTCCACTCCTTTCACTGGATACAGAAAATAGTAACAACTGCAAAAATCAGAGATCAAGCACATGAAAATACATGCACAGAACATTTTCATCAATTGCCATAAATTTGACTAAATGCAAGTACAGACTACCTGAAACTAGACTTTAAAATCGTATTTTCTAGGCAGAGGTGCAAAAACCCCACCCTACTTTATAAAAGAAGACTCAAGAAATTAATCTATCTAGACTTATTTTTGTTAAGCACACACATTTCACCGGAAATCCTTCTTTCAGTGCGTCCAGTGCTCAGCATTAGAAAAAGCAATAGATTAACTGCTTTTTCTGACCAGCTCAATGGACCACAAAGCAGTTTACCACAAAAACCATAAAATACTGACAGGTTTGAGAAATGAAAATTCTGTACCCTTCTCCATTTCATTTCATTATCAGGAAAAGGAAGGTCAAAAATTGATCGCATCCCTTCAACACTGAATTTAGAGAGTATTAAATACCTTTTAAAAACAGACAGTTGCCTTAGGTAATCCTCTTTGATTGTTTGTCGCAGACACATGGGTGCCTGCCATTTATACAGACATTGCTGTTCCATCACTTCAGTTGGACAGCACGCTCTTTCAAATACAGGAAACAAAATGGCAATCCCTGAACTATTTTCAAGTAAATGGTGTCAAAGCAGCCTAACATTCTCCAGTCTTCTCTAATTCTTCAACAAATTTGTACTGCAAGCAAAAGTGAATGGGCTGAAATGGTCGTTTTCTACATAGCTATTTCTAAACAAATTTCATATATTCTTTATATTCACAAACCTTTCTACTCTTTTACCTCCAACAGCTGGAATAACATGGTTCATATCCAAATCAATGGTGATAACGCAATGTGTACAGAAAAAAAAGTTTTTTGAAAAAGTTCCTCTTTATTCCTCTGATGACAGCAAACAGGAGTTAAAATTCTTAGTGCAGGGCAGAACAGATCTGCCCAAGTCAAACTGCAGCAAACTTCTTGGGAAGTTACATACTGATTTTAAAAAACAAAAGAAAATGAAAAAAAAACGACAAACCAACCAAAAAACCCAATCTAAAAATCTAACTGGAATTTTTTGGTCAATATAGACCTACATGTTTAATGGCGTTTTTTTGTTTCACCCTGTTTTTAAGCCTTTTATTGAAATTAAGATATTAAACTGTCCAGGTTTGGCTAAAACAGGGCTATTCTCTCC
>NW_009637094.1:699-3622 GCF_000690535.1 Cariama cristata | reverse complement strand
TTCCTTCCCCCCTTCTTTTGACTCTCGTTTGAAAAGCCTCCCGCGGACGAAGCGAGAGCGGTGCAAAGTTTTGCAAGAGATGGAAAGAGATTTGCAGCACCAGGCTAAGGTGTTTGGACGGGAGAAAACAAGTCTCCGGGTCCTTAAACAAGCCCCCTTTTCAGCAATAAAGCACACCGGGGCAGGAGGGAAGCCCAAACCGACTTTAAACGGTATATTAGTGACAACATGCGAAGGACCATGTGACCAGATCACTCCTAAAGCTAAATCAACACCTTGTCAACACAATGCAACGACAAGAGTGAAAAACAAATGCCATTTTCACAGTCTGAAACCCATAAACCCCCATCGGATGCACTGGCACCACCGTTAGATGCACACATACTATTTAAAATGAGAGGGAATAAGAAGTAAAGGGGAAAGTAAACCGGGGGGTGGGGGGAACCCCTGCCAGTCACGTCAATTGCAGAGTAAATTATTTTCTGGCAATCAGATCCTGAAAAATGTAACGTAACAACGTCGCTGCAGTGCAAGCTATTCATTTCCCCATGACGGTGCTCCCAGCCCGCCAGCTCCTGCCCTCGGTCCCCCTCCTCCCGAGGCAGAGCTTGCGAGCCACCGCTCCCTGCAGCTCCGTACGCGCTGGAGAAGTCTCAAGATGCGAGGTTCTCCCCAGCCACTCGCAAACTTCGATGTTAGGCAGCGGGGAAAAAAAAAAAAAAAGGCAACACACCAGGCTTTCTAAAAGCTTTGAATTTCGGCCAAACTGCCCAGTACAGGGGTACAATATTCCTCAAGAAGTGTGCACAGCGCCAACGAGCGACCCCAGCCAGGAAACTTCTCTTGCTGCTGCAGGAGAACCCTCGAGTGAGCAGCAGATAAAACTCCCCAGTATCAAACCACAGCCGGCCAGCACACAGAAAAGCAAAGTGCAAGAAGCACCAAGCCAGATCAGGTCCCCAAAGCTGTTCCTAGCCCCGTGCCGGAAAGCAAGACCCCCGCTGCATTGTACTGCCGCCTGAATGTCGCTTCCAGGGTCCCTGTCCCCCCGCTTCTTACTTTTAAACCGATACCGAGGGTTTGCTTTTCCCAGAAAAGGCAGAGACCGGGCTTCTGCACTCCCCTCTGCAGAGTCCAGCGCCCTGAAGCCGGCGACTCTGAGGTCCCTGTAGGTACTTAAACACGGACAGGCTGCTTTCACGGTTCTGTGTTTTACTTGTTCAAGTCACTACCTTATAATTCATAAATATCTGAACCAAAAAACCCAGCAGTGACCGAGGTCACGCAAACCGGCTGACCGAGAATTCCTTCCCAGCCCTGACAGACTGGGACAAACCTTCCAAGACATTAACGCGTTTATTTCACGCAGGCGTAGCCCCTTCCTAAATGGAGGGGGATTAAATTCAACCGTGAAACCTGTTTTGTCGAAGCAACCCCTAAACGCGGGTTATTTATTGCCCAAAGTTAGCACATTTTCAACGTGCCATGAACTATCTTTGAAATCAGTGATTTTCTCCAGCGAGCTGAACCAGGCGCCTGACTTCTCCCCCAAAGCCACCCGTACAGGCACACGCACACGGGTGTCTGTGTCTGCGGGTGTGTAACACGAACGCAGCACATTTTACTACGGCAGCCTGAGCTTAATATTTCGGTACGAGGGAAACCCTTTCAGATCTTTTTCTGCTCGTGCTGATAGCACGGCGAATACCAACACTTCACACAGTCAATACAAACAGCCTCTTACCCAGGACAATACATATTTACACATTGACACACGGAACAACTAAACGTAAAATATACGGAGATAATACTGGCTAGAAGTAAACACTGCCAGCCAACTGATTATTTAGAGGCCTTAAATGGGTTATGTCAAAATGAAGAAAAACAGGAGTGCGTTCTCCTGCTAAGCATCAGCTACATTATTAAAAATCTATAAAGGCAATAAGCTATCAAACCTTGCCCGACAGGTCTCTAACAGAAAATGCGTACATAAAAAACCAGAACCATCGCTCGGGTAGGTTTGTGTACTCTGCACCCATCTCCTCTCAGAAAACTCTCGTCAGGATTCGTCATTCTACATCTTCACCCATTATCAGTCAGAGCCACTTTTACTATCGAGCCTGTTATTAGTCTTTCGCTTAAGAATGGCCACATACGTTTTAAAGGAGGGGACGGTGCTTCTTTCAGAGAAGGCACACGGAGCTCAAATATCTCTGCCCAGCTCGCTGCAGCGAGGAAAGACCTGAATATTGGCAACAGAGTGCAAAAGGACCCCAATCCCTTAAATCGCCTCCCTGGAGCTAGGTGAAGGACACGATCTGTCTACTTAAAAATACACTAAAATGTTAATTTTGTACTATCCAAGCGATCAGGTAGGTCAAATCTTCGGGTCTCTGGCAAACTGCAACACAAGTCTGTCTCACTTTCCAGGATGCACTGCACAGAGTCACTCAAAGTAGTTTTACTGGACTGTTATTTCCAGAACCTCCCTGGTCTTTGGGACAGTCCCATAAAGTAAGTTACTCTGACCACTACAGACTACGCGAAAAAAAATCCTTTTAACGCCAAGCTTGCAAATGAGCACACACGCCCAGGTTTTCCTCGACTTTTCTGGAGAGCGGAGGAGTAAATCAAAGTTGCTAGAGGCTGAAAAGTGACTATTTCACTTTTATAGAAATGCGATTTTTCTGCTTATTTTTACCTGATTATTTGCAAATATTTACAGTAAACACAGAGAAACATCCCGCGTTATATAGTGCCAAGGCCATACAATTACAAAAACATACACCAGCAACTTTCCAGTGCCGCCCATAAGCAGCACGAGGAGCCCACTCGTGACATCTTTAAGATCTGACAAAGGACTGCATGTAAATTTAACCTTCCCGGGCTCAAGAGGAAAAAAAAAAAAAAATCAGAGAAAAGA
>NW_009637094.1:0-668 GCF_000690535.1 Cariama cristata | reverse complement strand
AGAATCCCCCCCCCCCCCCCCCCGCGTCCCACAGATACATCACCTTTGCTCCAAAGGCTCCAGCAAACCGCACGCCCCAGCTCCCCAAGATCGCAGCCAAACTGCTATTTTCACCCCCCAAAAAAAGTTATTTCTCGGTGTTGGCCACCCCTTTCCTCTCCCAGCAGGCACAGACCCCCGAACTTTAGCATTTAGAGCAGAAATGTAAGAGGAGACATTGGAAACAACTGGGAACCGCCATCTTACAACCCATCCAATTTCACACAAGTACTTGTCCAACTTAAGTTAATAACATTTTCTGCTGGGTGCCCCGACGCCTAACAACCCCTCCAGGAGGATCGCTACCCCCCGCTGGCTCTGTCTCTATAAAATGGGTGCGTTATCTGACATTTTAACCTCCCCCAGACACATTTCTTTCGGGGAGGACTGAAATCACTTGACCCAGGCAGCTCCAGATTTCACGAACGTCCCTGTTTAATCAAAATCTGCCTTTAAACAAAGGGCGCTCAGGCCGGGCTGGCAGCAGGGTCTGGAAATATAAATATTCTCCTCGGGGGCCATGTGCACAGAAAGGTTTTAGGGGGCGTCTGGAGAAAGAAAGGAACTAAAATTTGCAAATGTGGGTGCGTAACGCGAGCGAGTGCACAGGCTGCTGCTGCTGCTGCGTG
>NW_009637093.1:0-2127 GCF_000690535.1 Cariama cristata | reverse complement strand
AATCTATTAAAATCAAAATTTAAGTCTTATTCCCCTTCTTCATGTCCATCACTTATGTATTCTTTAATGCAGGTTGAAATGAAAGTATATGGCGAGAAGTAGGACACGCACTGGTGCCCTCTTTTTGACCAATGTTTGTATTTGGTTAAGCAGCTACAGGAAAAACCATTAAGCAGACTGGATGAAAACTGGTTGGCCTGCTAAAGTTCTTGTTGATAGAGAGATGTGTTTCGCTTTCAGACTAACTTTTAGTGTTTGTCCTTTGATCAGAGGATGGGGCTTTTTTTAAATTAAAATGACCTGTGATATGTCCCAGCATTCAAACCCCTTTTCCCCTCATCTGTAATTCTGTAACCTTTTGTGAAAAGAAGTAAGTTTAAGTGCAGGTTGAGGCAGCGCATATTGATGTTAAATCAGAACGTTTCTGCTTTGAGTGAGGCTGGCTGTCCTCTAAAAGCATCTTGCCCTGTTCACTCCAGAGGGACCTCTCCGAGGGCTTCAGAGCCCAGCTGGGAGACAAACAAGAATCAGGACCGTTTTTTACACCATAGTAAGCAGTGTTTCTCAAGCAAATCAGCTTTGCTTTACATCTGGGCCCTTTTGTACAATTCTTGGGATGTGAAAAGAGTTGTCTTTTACACAGTCCAGCTAAGAGCGCTGATGTCTCCTAGGGAAGAGATCAGAGCTAGAAGAAACTTGGTCTTACACAGGATCAACTGTCTTTTTTGCTATTTTTTTCTGTCCCAGAGCAGTGGGTGGTGAAGAACATGTTCAGCCAGTTCTGAGGCCATCTGGTCCCAGAGAAAAGGAAAAAACAGCTGATATTTAAAGGTATTTTGTCCCACACAGTCTATCCTGATCCTCTTCTCTACAGAAAAAGAGAAGAAACTAGTCCTGATGTTTTTCTTTAGCCAGACATGTTAAAACAGGCTTTGACGTATTGTACCTGTTTATTACATTACATTTTCTCTGTGTACATTTCAGCATGGTTAAAATGAGAATAGCAGTATGGAAAGTAATTACTCCATCCCAGCACCCCTGGATTTTGACTCGCAACATTACAACAATCAGCCCTTTCTCGCATCCTAAAATGAGTGATAATTACACATCATTTTTCATCATAATCTGCTGTTTAGAACATCTGCAGTGTGAGCTGACTCCAGGTATGGATGAGTCAGAGTGGGAGGACAATTCATCTGCAGTTACTATTTAAAATCATCATAAATCAGTTAGATGCACGGTCAAACTGCCTAAATCTTCCTACTGTTTTCTTAGTAGAGTTTAATTTCACTAGCAATCATATCCAGGATTATTTTGTTTTCTGGGGTTTTGTTAGCCTCCAGTACCACTCAAGCCAGTTTTTAATAGGCTCTGATTTAGGAAGTGTGTTTATATGGAAAATACTGTTATCACATCAACTCAGAAAAAGTCCAAGGTTTTCCAGTGTTAGGTTTTTTTGTTTTTTGTTTTTTTTTTTTTAAATACACATTTCTTAGTAATGTTCTCTCTCTACTTTATCTCCAAAACCCCCAATAAACTCTCCATCAAATCTTCACTGAAAATGGAGAATTGCAGCAAAGAAGTTATGAGACGGGTTTCTTTCTGAGATAGAAAGTGACTTAATTATAAAGAAAACCAAGGACTTTGTTACATCATTTCTTTCTCTCTTATTTATTCATTTTTATTTCATAGCCACTACCTAATTCTATTTCAGACAGACAAAATTGAATGTTGTGTGGACGTTATCTATTGGTTTGATAGGCAGGAAGAGGTTTACTGTTCACATAAATGAAACGAGTGCCAGAATGACCTTCAGCAGGTCTGTGTCAGGCCCCAAAGGATGCTAATTGGCACTGATTGCCCTGACAAGCCTCAGCTGCAACCACTGTACATGTCCTAGGCCTCCACCTCTCATCTGTTAGCAAAAAAGCTGCATTCAAGCCTACGTCTTGGTTGGTCTATGCTGCAGATGTGCTTGTTTTCATCCCTACTCCTTTGTTCTTGTGTGGATCCTGAGTACATGGTGTTGGCACTGTTTCCAGTTCTGTCCCTAACCATGTTGCCTCTGTGTGAGGGTCGGTCTGAAGTTGGCCCGAAAGGTAATGTCTCAACATCGTCAATAGACAA
>NW_009637092.1:0-5398 GCF_000690535.1 Cariama cristata | reverse complement strand
CGAACGCCGTAACCCAAAATGAAACAGTTACCCTGCTGAAGTGCGCGTACTCTTACAAAAATTAAATAGTTCCAGTGAGCTCCAGTAGCAAATTTCTTTCCGGACTGATTCGCTTATTTTAAAGACATTTCTCCTCCACCACACTGAGACAACCCCGAACGAATCGGTGACAGCAGAAGCCGCGAAGCTGACTTTGTCTTTAAGCCGTCCATAGCTTTGAAATTACTTTTTTCTACCCTGGCTGCTGGTCACGAGAGTTTCCCGAGGATGTCAGAGCCCGTTTTACAGATGTGGAGCTGCAAGTGCGGCACCAGCAAACAGCAGTGCGGAACCACGGAGACGTCCAGACCCAGAAACCCCCCGGCACCCCAGCGCAGGGGGTACCCAAACAGTTACGGGGTTACCCCTCATTTCATTCCTGCCGGAATTGAAGCACTCCGTTCTCCACTTGCAAAAACCTGATAATTAAAATTAGATAAAGAATTCCGGTGCTCTTCATTCAGTCTTCCTGCAAATGCATTGATTGTTTTCCATCAATAACAACAAGCAGAACTGATTGCATTAGTCATTATTCTGAACCCAGGGAATCAAGACCCTCACGTCCCTTCCCTAACTGGAATGTGTACCATCATTTATCAAAAGCAGCAGTTCCTAACCACAGTGATGTTTCTTAGAAGTTATTTGAGGGAAATAGCAGGCCTCTAAAAGCGGCACTGTGTTTAGCAGCAGAGAGAAATCACTGCAGGTTACACATAATGATTTGTATAAAAATGAAATATTTCAAAGCAATGAAAGGCTGGTTTTACACACAAGATCAAATGGAGCCCACATAAATCAAAATGACAGCTTCAAAGACTTGCAAAAAATAATAATATTTAAATTCATAAATATTCTGATTCTTTCTTTTTTAACTGCAAGGAAATGAAGCAGTGACACTGCAAAATCAGCTAAACCTTTCCAGATTCCTCCACTTTGTTACTGTTTTGGAAGGGTGGTCATTGTGAATAAACATAAATTAGAAAAAAAAAAATAAAAGAAGTCTAGCAAACTCACCGCACAGATTACTTGCTGTGGTAAAGATTGATAAATACAAAAGCCTTTCACATACAGATACACTTATTTCAAATACAAATCAATTTGTCATACTTGAACTAAATGTTTGATTTATAGTTCATGGGCTCGCTTTAGAACACCACCTGCACCAACCTAAAGGCCACCCCAGCAGAAGCTGCTGTCCGTTCTAGCAGGCTCGGGCCCCTGGGCATGGGGCAAGGCTCCCCTGGGCTCCGCACCCCACAAAGGGCTAACACGCCTGGCTCTCCCACAGCCTCAGTAACGCAGCGGCTCTGCCTGGGGACCGGCCACGCGAGCCCAGGCACATCAGATGGGTACAACAGAAGTCAATGCCCCTACTTCCAGCAGGATTCTCCCTCACCTACATCACAGATGTCCAAAAGTGTACTCAGCAGAAAGAAAGTGGCCCTTGCAGACCACCATCCATCTGACCCACCCAATAGAGCCCTCAAGATCATGCTCTGCTAGTGCCTGTCCTCCTGCGCCGACCACGGAGGGGCCATCTTCTCTAGAAACATATGGCAAAGGCAGAATATTTTCTAGCATATTTCTGAACCAACATACAAGAATATATACCCCAATAGCTGATGTAGCAGGCTGTCCATCTGATGACCATCTATTTCTTACTGATTCTACATAAGGAAAGAGGAGGACGCATCTCCTATGAAGACAGGCTGAGAGAGTTGGTGTTGTTCAGCCCAGAGAAGAGAAGGCTCCGGGGAGACGTTAGAGCAGCCTTCCAGTACCTGAAGGGCCCTGCAAGGGCATATAGTGAAAGGACAAGGGGCAATGGCTTTAAACTGGAAGAGGGAAGATTTAGATGAGATATTAGGAAGAAATTCTTCACCATAAGGATAGTGAAGCACTGGCACAGGTTGCCCAGAGAAGCTGTGGCTGCCCCATCCCTGGAAGTGTCGAAGGCCAGGTTGGATGGGGCTGTGAGCAACCTGGTCTGGTGGAAGGTGTCCCTGCCCATGGCAGGGGTGTTGGTATGAGGTGAGCTTTAAGGTCCCTTCCAACCAAACCATCCTGTGATTCTATGATCTCTGTGGTAAGAGCATGTTTCTAGATAAGCTGGGTGTAATTCTGCTGCAGAGTGCAGCGATGTTTTAAAGCTAAACCTGAGAGATGCACAAGAGGGAAGGGGGGGTCCAAAAAAAAAAAGAAAAGCCACACCACAACAATCCCACACTGATGCTTTCCACAGCCTGAACGACTTCTGTGCTCCATCCTCAGAGATCATAAATTGCAGCCGATACACAAAATGTCCCAGTCAAGGCAATACATGGGATTTCTGTGAGCCAGGAGATGTCTTGGCACAAACATGCCCTTAAAGAACCCTGACTTCTTTGGCTTTGGTCTCCTCTGAGAGCACATCTGGTTGCACCTTCCCACCCTATTTTGCAACATAACATTCAAAGGTTCAACTTGGAGAGCCACAACAGAAAGAACAAGAGCAGGAGCCCTGAAGTCAACTTTAACTATGGCATTTATGAGTAACTACGGCAATTATTTTTTCAATCATATCAAATTCCCGGTTAAAAGCATGTGACGCACTTCGCTGCCACATACAAATGAGGATTATTTTAACCTTTCTGCTCTGCGCTTCCGGCTGTCATAATTAGCCTCACTATTCACCTCCAACTGCCCTTCTCAAGTCAGATGGAAGTATACTACAGAACGCCATTTCCATTTGCGTTTCTACTCTGGCTCAAATCTTTCACAATGAAAAGCACTAACTCTGCTAATCCTCTCTCCCCTAATTGCCAAGCACTCAATAAAATCAGGAAAAGGTGGCCCTGCCTCCTCTTTTCCGAGTTTGCTCAGTTTTCATTTCAGAGCACCTCCATTGGTTAGCCATAGTGTGGCACTCCAAACCACACGGTTAGCAACTCTGACTGCCCAAGTCTGCCAAAGGCAGAGCTCAGAATTCCTGCAGCAGGGCAAGAGAAAAATGTTTGCTTTTTGCCTTTTTTTTTTAAAAAAAGAAAACTTTAAATGCATCTTTGCACAACCCTATTCTAGGGCAAAAAACTAATAGCTATAGATGGCTAACAGAAACAGAAGAGAAACAGAAAGACTCCAGACTAAGCATTTTTGCCTGTATTTACTGTTCAAAGTTCGGGCACTTCAGCTTGTGAGGATCTTTTGGGTTTTTCCTTTGTAAAAGCATTTCACATACATGAGTGTGGTTTTCAGTACAGGGCATGACACCACTAGAGGGATCCAATTCCATTTTGTACTGAGGCACCAAACACCAGGAAAAAAAATAGGTGGTCAATTAAAACAAAAAACACACCACCACATCTTTTAGAGATTCATGTATCTCATCAGTCATTTCCTTATGAGATGAACACTGAAGATGAGAAGTTGACCCCACCGAGACCGCATGCAGAAGCCTGGTGACTTCAGCAAGCCCAATGTTATCTTTACAGGCTTTCAGCAAACAGGAAAAACTTGTAAATGCTTGGTAGAAGTGCAATATATCGTCTTGCACTCCTACCCTAACCTATAAAAACAATCCGGTTTTTAAGGATCTGACAATTTTTAATAAAAGGCTACTCAGCACGAGGCATTCTCTGCCTGCCAGCACCCAGGGACAGCAGCAGCGGGAGCAAGGCAGCGCAGCACGGGTCCTTGGGACACGGCTGATGGATTGGGAATCGCTCGGGCCACCTCAGCTGCAAGCAAGCAAGGGGCTCTGCCCTGCCGGTCAGGGATGCCCTGGACACCCGAACGGCAGCAGAACACCGAGCAGGTTCAGCTCCAGGACATAGCCCCACACGTTCAGCCCAGTTCTGCTGTGCTTCACTTGCACAGCTGCCTGGGTGCCAGAACTGTGCGTCTTGCAAGCGGGGACACTCGGGGTTCCTCTTGGCACTGCCTTTGTCAAAGCCAGACTCCTGCTAACAGGAGACAGAGAACTGGCAGCTGGCTGAGACAAACAAATCCTTCCTTGTGTTTTAAGTTGGTTGCACCAAGGATGAATTTAGCCCAAAGTCAACATTTGTTTAAACATCTTGTCCTGCTGCGTGCATTCACAAATCCATGGGGTTCTGTGCCAAGGAAATGCCCTGTGCTATACAGCTGCTCACTTCTAGCATTAATATTTAAACACACGGGGCCAAAACAAATATAATGGAGCCTGCTCTATTCTTCACCTTGGTGTTCACAAAAACCAGTCACAGCTAGAGGGCAAAAGCCCGGCATCAGCTTGTAATAAAGATTAGAATTCATCCCTATTTCTGTGCTACTGTTGAAAGGAAAACACCAACAAAAAGGACAGTTTTGACACACAGCTTGGAGCTTGGGTCTGAGAGACAACAGTGCTCAGAAGGAAAATTTAGCAGGATGCTGTTTTGCTAGGAGCAGATGCAACACAGAAAGGCTGTTTACCTGCCATTAACACAGCCTTCTGCCACTGCAAAACAATTTCATTTTAAAGCCTACTTAAAAGTCTTAACGATTGTTGCACTACTAGGCCAGAAGCCATACCGCACCAAGCAGTGACACAGGGGTTAGCATTCTGCAAGGACAGAAAACCAGAACTCATTTCTACGGATCCGATCTTTCTCTCGAACAGATCCCAGCCACCACAGCAGAATCCCTGGAAGGGCAGGTGCTGCCATCCCAGCTGCACACATGCCTTGTGCCACGGGGCAGCCATGCCGTACCCCCACCGAGTCCATCACGGCTCACAGACTGGCACACAACGCCTGTGGAGCAGAGCCTGTGGCAGCAGGCAAGATCTGGTGGCTTTGTTTAGTGCATCAAAGTCCTTCTCGCACATTTCGACCACACCACGCTGCAAGCAGCAGTTAGGCTGTTTCTGGCCAAGAGGAATGGCCTCCTGCTTTCCACCGCAGCCATAGCACTGCCGGCCCTGTCCTGCACACCGGGGCCAGCACCGTCCCTGCCAGAAGTCACCATGGGAGAGGCTGCCGGACCCAGCCCGGGCACCCTGGGGTGCCAGGCAGCACGAAGGAAACTGGTCCGCTCTGGAGACTTGTACGCAACCCACACGCAACCAGCACCTCGGACACAGAAACACAGGTTTCATCTAAGCACAAAAAAAAGCTCTGATAAAGAGGAAAACCAACCAACAACCGGGCCCCAGAGCAGGGCCCGCAGGAGGGCAAGGCGAGCCCTGCTCCTCCCGCACACCCTGCCTTGTGCCAGGCTGACACCTGGGACAAAGGCCCTGAGGCGGTTTCGGCTCCCTGGCCCCGGCTGCGGCGCGTTACCCGCGCCGGTTTCCTCTCCCACAGACAAGATTTAAGTTTTTCCACGCAGTCACCGCGCAGGCGGGGCGGGAGAAAGGCTG
>NW_009637091.1:0-2173 GCF_000690535.1 Cariama cristata | reverse complement strand
ACTTGATGATCTTAAAGGTATTTTCCAACATAAGTGATTCTATGATTCTTATCTGGGTTGTACACAATAGAAGGATCTGTATTAGGGTTAACCTCTTTACCAGAACTCATCTAAAAGAATAGTCATTGATAACTATTTGAATTTTGTTTCTTCAACTACTACTTCTTCTTAAACAGCTTTTTCTTCACAGTTGCATGTTCCAGAGGTGTTTTTTCACTTCCACACTCTGTGGACTGAGTAGTGTGATGAAAAGAACTGTGGCCTTTCAATCAGTTTTCAATACTGTTGTTCTCCCTTTTTGTTCCTAAAGCAATTTATATAATATAGCATTTGCAACTACTGATCAGAGAGATTTATTACAGTTGTCAGTCACAGTGAAGATTGTAGTTACGACTGTATAGTATTGCAAGAAACACAATGGTTAAGCTTACAGATTTAATTCTGGTGCTACTGCGGTATTTTCTGTGGTTTTTTTTCAAAGTGTATGGATACTAAAAAGCAGAAATGAGTGTTGAAAGTAGAGATGTGATTTGGAAATTCACTTAAATGGAACAAATTGATTATCCTCAGCTTTGCCTGTATTCACCCACATAGGCATCAAAAGTAACTTGACTAGCACCAATAGGGTTACTCTGCCTTTAGGGTGGAGAAACCAAATAGAACATGGTTCACTACTCAATCAGCATCTATGACTGTTGCAGAGATGTCACACCTAACAATTACAACACATGGCTTTGGAGTGACATGCAACCAAATTCCTTTGCAAACTGAGAAGAATGTTGAAATAACAAATAGTTTTTCCTCTATGATAAGCGTTACAGACTCCACTGCTATGTTAATAGACAGATGAACATGTTTTGCATATTTCAAACTAGAAAACTTTACTACCATGTCTACAAGTTTTCTCAAAAAGATTAAAGTACATAAGCTTTTCACATAACCCTGAACATATTCTCTGTGTACACTAAGCAGATCTGCTCTGCCCCTCCTTTCTGCTGACCAGAAGCAACAGGCTTGTAGCAATGCTTTGAACCTCAGTTCATGTCTCTGGCTTCCCAGCTGAGCTTATTAGCTTGGGCTGAGTGCCTCATTAATGCTGACAATGTGGCTTCTAGTTGGTTCAGAGGTCACACAGCATCTTAGAGGTACCTGCAAAAGACCGGTGAAACTCTACTACATGGTAATTAAAACCAAACCGGCACAGAGATTTTAACATGATTTTAGGCACTGGATGTATACAGGATTTCGTATCTTTCAGTACAGCCAGATCCTACATTTTAAAAGGTGTTCAGTAATCCTATAATGATGCTTAAAAACAAGTCCATTGAAATGCATGAGCTAATACATTTTTAAACACCAACTGTTTGCCAAGTCTACTCATGTTCTAACTAGAAGACTTTTGGGGTTTACATTCTACTCAGGGAAGTGGGGAAAAAAGAACTGATTGGGCTAGAAACAAAATTTCTAATGACAAATTAATGCAAAATGGATGGAATTATGAACTGAATAGGGAGGAAAGTGAAGAAGTGGAGACCTTTGTGAATAGATCTGGGGAGAACATAGTGACAAATGTACCAGAGGAAGAGCTAAACAGTCTTTTCCTTTCACTGATTGTTACAGAGGGTCATTAGAGTAGGATAGGAGTTTATCACCTGCTGTAAAGTGTGCTTAGATAGGATAAAAAGAATGATTTGTTGACCTTTTCACAAGGTAGTTGTTAATCTCATGCATACAACCTAGCATCTTGCTTCAGAAATCAGACTTGTGCTGAATCAAATGAACAAGGATCGTGACATGATGGTAGCTGTAAGATGTTCAAGACGTCTGTATAAGCCAGATGTAAAGAACTGGCAGGGGACAAAAGAAAAATCTCAACTAAGAATAATTTGATGGAAGATATAATTGTATAAACAAGATCTGGAAAGGACTGAAATACTTTTATTTATGTGAGCTCAATGAAATAGTTATTTAATTCATAAATTGATTCCCATTTCTCCCACTTCTGTCTCTCTTTGTATCTCTAGCATTTCTGTCTCTTCGCCAAACAGGTTTTTAATAAATTAAAAAAATATATTTTTATAGTTCTATAAAGTTCATGGCACTTTACAGATATATCAACAAGCACTGTCCATGATGCTTCCTTTCAGAGGAGAAAGTCTTAAGTGGCTAGTAG
>NW_009637090.1:0-22737 GCF_000690535.1 Cariama cristata | reverse complement strand
TGGTTCCCTAAGGTGAACCTAAGAATGTTTTTTTTTTATTATTTTATTTTATTTTTTTTTACCAGCAGCAAATTGCATCACTGTCTGTAGAAACCTGGCTGGAGGCTGCAATCCTCAGAAACCTGCGTATTGCAAAACTGATGGAAAACTGGGACATCTAAGGGATTTCTCTTACCAGTTGGCGTACTGACATGAAAGTTACAAAAACCGGTGAATTTCTCGGGTTTTTTGGCACTCTCCTTTCACTTTTGCACATGTACAAACGTGTGCATATACACAGTTTGCATAGCTTTCTTCTAACATAGCAGGGTAGGGACATAAATGAAAATAGACATAACCACATTCTTCAAAATGCAATCACAGGTTCTGTTGACAGTGGAAGACTTAGAATACGGAAAGCTAACACAAATGAAACATAGTTCTTTGTTCTTTTACTACCAATGTTTTATCCAAGGTTTGTTTTTTTTCAAGAAGCATCCCAAGCAGTAGTCCTAGTAGCCATACTTCAGAGATAAGAAAACTGTTGTCTTTACAGCAGAAGCTTTTCCCTTTTAACTTGTGTTGTCAACTTCTATATTCATTTCAGTGCTATCAAGACTTCGGTTTTCTTTTGTCTCCAGCTCTGGTATAAGCCACACAAACAAGGATGCTAATACCAAAGAAGAGCAGCTAGCTGCCTTTAGCCACGGATAAACACAAAGCTAAAGAGCAGTATTTTGACCTTGGCTCTGTGTCTGGCAGTGCTGTAATAGATGTAATGCACTCCAATAAAAGGAAGCAGTGCTAATCCAGAATCATGTGCTATACAGCTTATCCACACAGGACAACTATGGCTTGTACTACGTTACATGAAATATCATGGAACTGAAGAGAGACATTAGGAAGGAAAAACCCATAATAAAATAACTGAGAGTTCCTGCAAAGTCTGAAGAAGAACCAGTGATAAACGATACCTTGTAAAACTTTTCATAAAATAAACTCCTTATTGTGAACCTATTGTGTGGTTCAAAAGCAAGTGACTTACTGACTTTTTCAGGTGAACACATTTTTAGAAAATGCTGACCGTATGGTGCAGGGTTCCTGCAAGTGGTCTCAAATTCGGTACCCAAAGCTGTTAGTTACTACTGGGACCCAGCTGTTGAGCTGTACTTAGTTAAATTTTCAGAAAACATTGCTGTGGTTTCTGTTGAGTGCTAGTAATACAAAGATCGCTGTTCTGAGGAAATTACACTGATGTTCTCATACCCAGTGGAAATTTTATACTGCATATAGAAGTATCTAAAATTTGCCAGTTAAGTGTAATTTTTCTGAAGGTTTATAAACAGCGACATAAAGTACTCCATCTACTCTGAGAAGTGTGCTGACAACAAAATAAATGGGAGTCTCTCCTGGATACTGCCACCTCGTGAGTGTTCTCTAAGTGGAAGATAAAGCAGGCTAGCTATATAGAGACTGAATTACTACAGACTGAAAATAGACACAGGAAAATACTAAGGCTACCACTGTACCTGTCGGGAATGTTTTTGAAGTAAGGAGCTGCTACAAGTGAAATTCGAAAAATAAATGTCTGTTAAACTTTGCATTAATTTAGAGACTGAAACTCAAGGAAAGCAGATCACCAAAGACTACTTCATCAAACAATCAAGCAGTAGAAAGCCTTAAGAACTCCCCTGCATGTTGTCAGTCAGATCTCAGTTGTCATGACCAGCTCAATGTGTTGTACGTATTTTGTGAATCACAAAGGAAGCTTCTGCGGTAGGATACTGAACCTTACTGGAGCTTGAAAAGCTTGCCGTTTCCTTTCAGTAGTAGGTATTTGGTGTTCAGAAGAGCTGAAACAGCAATGCACAACAGGAAGTTAAATGTTTCCATATTGCTGGCCATTCAGTCAGGTCTCCATATAAAAATCAAAGCTGATGAGACTTTTTTTGCCCTGGGGAATTACGTGCATAATGCCATCTAAAAGCATTTTTAAAAGAGCCCATTAGCTCTTTAATTGGAAAGGGCCTTTGAAAGAGTATTGTACTTCCTTTTTGCCGTAAGTTCTGGAAAAGGAAGGAAAAAGAAGATCACAACTATACTTTCTTTGCAATTAACTCTGAAAATGTAGTTCCTATAGAAACAAGAACAATTATGCATTTACCTTCAACTATATCGTAAGTAAAGATTACAGTGCCTCTTCAAAACAGAAGAAATTAAATAATCTTTGAATCAATCATCATTTAGCAAGAAATATTAAATGTATCAAAAATACTTCTGCTGTATTTAATGGTGTTGTAAACATTTCCACCAATCACTGTTACAGCACTCTCAGGATTCTGTAGCAGGAATTCACACTTTTTAAAGTGCTTTTCCTATTGTTTTGGTATCTGTATTTTCAGATTTATAAAAATGCTTAGCCCCACGAATCTCTGAAGGATTGGGCTCACCATGGTGTTCTCATGGTTTCTTTGCTCCAGTTTTTAGCATGTTCTTTGGCATCTAGATAGAATTAAATCATAGACTGAATCATAACATGGACGTTATCATTAAGTATGCCTCTATCTACAAAAAAAAGAAAAATAAGAAAACAATGGTTTAGCACCCAGATACACTATCAGCATAAGGTTTAAAGTTTCCAAACAGTACTTTTAACACCAAAAGAACTCAAAACCAAATATTAAACATTTTGAAAATATGTTTTTTAAAAATGCTGCTCATATAATCATTTACAATTTCTTGTGAAAAATGATTTTTTGAAAAGATTACTTTTATCTTATAGGATTATTCCTAACCTTGAAAAAGAACTCACAAAATAAATCTGAAATCAAAGATTGTTTTTCATGTCATACTTTTTACACTGCCATCATTTGTAATCGGCATCTAATACCTTCTTAGTCCAGCTGCCTTTACATATGCACCGCCTCCATTTGGCTGTTTGAGAAATGGTTTGAACAGAATTCACAAATGTGCCGTTAAGTTAAAAGTTGTTCAGTAGATTTAAATGAGACCCTACTTCATTCATTTAAAACCCATACTTGCAGTTTCTCTGTGTGTAGAGTGAAACCTGTGAACAGTAGTTAAATCGCCGAAATCCAAGGCTTGCTTAGCTTTCCTAGTTGTGAACAGGATGTATTGCCTAGCTGAGCTGGTGGAGGTGGGACTGTTGCCATCCGTGCCAGAGGTGACATCCATAGTTTGCTGAACAAAAAAAGGACTTAGGGAGGAGGTACAATTGCTGCATGAATGGGACCTGCATTTTTGTGACAAAATAGATACAGTTTAGAATTTAGTGGCATGAGACATGCTGTATGAGAATCAACACAGGCACATATCTGTGAGTTCAAACTATGATGTTTACCAAACCAGTAGTACTGCATAGCTTTTGTGCATGCTGAAGTAACTCCCCAGTGAGAATCCCTGAGTTCTTCCTAGCTGTATCAGTTTTCAGTGTGGTAGGCAACCCCCTTGCCCCAGCCATCACTCAGTAGGGAAGGAGGGTTCATAAAATATGTATGTATACATCACTACTTACTGCTAATAGGTTCAAACACAATACATGCTCTGTTGTGTTTTTTGTGTCCCAGAGGTGAATATCATATTATCGTGAATTTCACCATGTTATGCTTTTAATCGCCTATAAAGTGTCCCCATTTTAGTAAACAGCACTCAGCAAGCATGAATCATGTCTTTAGAAACTACAAATAAGAAATTTTGGTTTAATTTTTTAGAGGACACCAAATAATTCTGGAGGAGAAGTAGTTCCTCTTAAATACCAGTAGGAAAGCTGGCAAAATAAAACTACTGTTCATTTACTAAACATCCAGTTCCCAAAAGCTGGAAGATAAGCTTTTTTTTCAGTTTTCAAAATTGGAAAGGCCAGGTTTACATGCATCTCTGTCTGCACAGAAATGATACATTGTCTTCTGTGCTTAATTACGTACCTTGTCTTTATTTGTTCAGAAGCAGGGCCATAGCAAATGTACACTCTCAAAAAAGTAAAGTTACGATGTAGCCCTGTTGACCTGCTTAAATTATAGATGATGGACATAGAGGGGCATTATGTACTTCCATTTTATTTGAGGATTACACAAAGGTTGGACGTAGAAAGATTTTGAGAAAAGCACTGGACTGTTCTTACATCACAATCAGTCTAGCTGAAAGAAAACTAGCTTATCATTTTCTTCCAGTGTTTTCTGGATGTTTTTCACTGTTGCTTTACTTCAATTTTTGTGAACAGTATGATGTCAATAGCATTAAGAGAGTGTAATTTACCAGTCTGAAGCAGGAATACCTCACAGGTGAAGTCAACCTGCATTTTGAAAATTAGCATTTTCTCTCAGTAATTTCAAAGGCCAGCTACAGAACATTCATATTCTTCTAAGGAACAGGATATAGCTATTGCTGCTGCTGAAAAGCTGCTCTAAATAATAAAATGTTGTTTAGGGCTAATTTGACCAAGTTCTTGTACTTGTCATACATGTGAAGCAGGAAAAGCAATAATTTTGTGGACAGACAAGGAATAAAAGAATCTGTGACATCATTTGTCATTTGTTGGAGAGAGGGGAATTTAGGTGGGCAGCATGAGGCTGGTAGTCTGTACCATTACTTCCAACCTTTATTCAACATCTTCTGTTGGCTTCTTTTTAAACCTCAATATAGTTGTTAATTAACTTATCAGTACTTTTAATTACAGTACACATAAGCAATTTAAGAGTAAGACCTATGAGCAAGAAAGTAAGTTGTGAGCATAAACTAACAGAACGTGCCTTGTGACTACATGAAAGTCTCAAGTATGATGGCAGCCAATAAATGCCTGAGTCTAAGTTTATTGTATGGTAGAAACAAGGGCTTATAGCAAGAATTTACAAATGCTTCAATGAATAAACAGAATTTATTTTCAGTGATACCTGAAACTAACTTATATTCAGCTGAGCATCCATTTTTTTGGCAGTATTTAACTGACTATTATTGGACTTATTAATTTTAACAAAAGTGTCATGCATTCAGAACAGTTTCGCTAACCCAGAAGCATTTCTGCTGTCATCAAGATTCTTGACACAGAGATGGAAATATTCCAAAAGCATCAGTGCTTTACATAATAATCCCGTGTACAGCAACTGCAGACAGCAGAAAGCCAAAAGATTGTGTCATTTGGTAAACAAAGTCACAATCTAGTGTCTTCTCCTCACATTTTGGGTGGGTAGAAACAATAGCATCATGTTTCTCAAGAAGCAGGACCCCTATGGTAATGAATTAAATAGTCCTGGGGGCCATTCTGTGGCCTAGATGGCAACTAAAATGGTCTGGCCACACTCCTACTATCAAACTCTCACAGCATCCAATCAAGGGTGGCCACATCCAAACACTGTGGTCTCAGAAATTGTCTGGGAGGTTGTTGGTTAGCCAGGCCAGAACCAGGCCAGTTCCCAGTCTCTCCTCCCTGAAGGTGCAGCGGATAAATTCCAGTGCCTGTATCCTTAGACTGCTTATTTTAGTGCTTCATATGCAGCCCTTCAGCTTCTGTTTAGCTTACAAGATGCATGGATGAAATTCTTAAAACCTTCAGTTAAATTTGTCATGTGACTCTGTCTCTTGACTGTGAGGTACCAGATGGTGATAAAGAGAAAATAGACTTTGTTGCAGTTCCATAATTGAAAGCCAGATGGTGTTACTAAGGCTGATAAAGGGAAAACAATAATGCATCACTGCCCTACTCTGCCTCAGATTTCCAGCTATTGCTATGGAGCTGAAGATCCATCTGTTCAGACATTACTCATACTATATCATGGAGCTTTTTTGGACACAAATTTCTGAAAGTGCAACAGATGCAAGCACTTGCAAACTTTTGTAAGTTTCAAAATACATTAGAATAATAGTTAAGGTGCAATTTTAAATCTATTTCTGTCAGAAACATGAAAATATTTGTGTCTCTGAAACTAGTAACAATGTTGTGTTTTACAAAGGGAGACAAATCCTCAACATTAACAGAATAAAATGGAACTAATCTAATAGGAGGCTAGTCACCTAGGAGAAATATGATTTCACATTTAATGTAATGAAATCTGAACTTTTATCTATAAATATCTATAAACAGGTCTAGAAAAACGGCTGTTCTGCTATTTCAAATTTGTAAATTCTTTATTAGAAAATTTAGCTGAGTTTACTGATTCGGTTTCTTTTGCTTGAGAAAGTTTTCATCAGTCATCAGTAGTTGCATCACCAAAGTAATACAATGGTTGTAGACATTAATCAAAAGCTGAAGTTGGCAGGGAATCAGCAAGACAGAAGAAGCAAAACCATGTTGTTCTCTTAGCAGAAAGTATTTTGCTTAATATTTAGGATGATGTTAATTTCCATAAGTAAATTTATAACTCAAGGACACATAAATAATTAACTAACTACTTTCATGAACTGGTTAGTGTTGTTCTTATTCACAAAAATGGTATCAGCATTGCATATATTTATCTACAAGTCTAGCTATTAAGAAGTTATTACAGATGCCCTAAAAACTGCACCCTGTGATTTTAATTTTCATTTTTCATTTTGTTTGGTGCTGTAAAAAGGGAGGGACTGGTGTCTGACTTGTTGCAATCCTGTACATTCCAGGACCTGTGATGAAATTCACCCTCTTCAGTGTTTTAGGCACACACTGCATGTGATGCAAGAGCTAGCTGCTGGACCACGTTGTGTCTTCTTTGCAGGTGGATGTGCTGGGTAGTGTCTTGGGGTGTGGTTTCAACCTTGGCACCACCAGCAGAGAAGCTGCTTGGATTATATCAGCTGGGCACTGAAGTGTGTTTTGCAGTACTCTAAGCAAAGACACAAAGCAAATTCACACTTTGAGAGAGCTCCTTCAGTAATTTGATTTGTTTATGTAGGTGTGCCCACCTTGCAAAGAATTTATGACAAAAAAAAATAGTACATTTCAAAAATAAACTGCTTGATGTTGATAAAGAAAAAGAATGCTGTTGCTGTATACTAACATCTACTTTCATTTGAACTAGAGTTTGTACAATATTTGAATATTCAGATATTTAGGTTCATGGCCCAGATTTGAAAGAAAATGTTGTGTCATTCAGGAATGAGGTGTGTAGAATTGCACTTAACTGAAGAAGGAGATCTTGCTCAAAATCGCAGAATATATCAAAGCATCCTTGACTTGGAGACAGAGGTGATGGTTGGCACAGTCAACGGGAGAGGAGTCACACATGGAGAGACCAAAACTGAATTCGGTGGAAGAACTTGGTGTTGCCCTCAAATCCCTTCCCAAGGGATACCAGAAGTCTTCTAATTCAGCTGGGAATTACAGAAAAGAGGGAGATCTGGACTGTGTGAATCCCCTTTCTCCCCAGCTCATCTACCAGTAACTTTTGAAGTGAATGGACCAGGCTCAAAACTCAAGGTTGCCTAAACTGTCAGCAGATCTGCATGTACAAAGACTAACCACCATCAGCTAATTACCTTGATGTCTTCCAGATGCAGCTTATCCAGTTGAAATACGCATGTAGTGACAAGTTCAAGGAGCTGTGCTCAAATACCTGTCTCTTTCAAATAAAAGTTTGAGTAAGGCAAAACCTCTTGTTTTTTTATTTCCTGAAAAGGCTAAGTACAAATTAGATCATACTCATCCTGAAACTCCTCAAAGGCAGGGTAGAAAAAGTATTCCATATTTTGTGTTTTGCTGCCTGGAAGGAGCTGGAATGTTGGTGACGCATTTAGTGGTGATTACCATTGAAATCCCACACCTAAGTACTGATTCTGTGTTGCACAGAATTTATTAAGTTATAGGTAAGAGCTATTCTGTGACTTTGTATCAGAGAAGTCACTTATGAACATGTGAGGATAAACTATATTTGATGTACACAGCTGTTCTTTAATATCTTTATACCCATGCAAATGCACAAAGAAACTTGAAAGAACACTTTAAATGGCCATATTTTAAGGGTTTAATGGATACAGTGAGATATAGCAACACATTTTATACAAGAGTTTCTTAATAATAATTGTCAAAGCAATTTCAGTTGAACCTCGCAGCTATGTACAACATTTTCTAAACCAACATTACTTTAAAAATTCTTTAGCAAATAGCTCTCTTTCACATATGTTGACAAGGTCATTTATTACTCTGGATTTATTGGGGAAATGGCAGAGTAATCAGGAAAAAGAAAAGACATTGGAGCTACATTCAGGTAACTTCTTTGTTCACAGAGGTGTTGTAGCCATGTGAAATTTGTGAAGGCATATGAGTCAATCAAATAATTTGGTAATACATGTTCTTTCGTTCTTTCTTTCTACCTTACTGTATGTAGTATTTGTAAAAGTCTTGTATTTTCAGAAGTTACTGACTTACAGTCCTTCAGTGTTTTCACGAAGTACTAAGGACTAGTTCTTCAAGATATACTTATTATTTAAAAATCAAATCAAGTAGAGTATTTAAAGCTTGAAGCATTCAGCATTGTTAGCTGTTAATGAAGTGTTAGATGACACATGTCCATGGATACATACACACTGTGTACCCTATTACATACCATAGACTAGAATGTATACAGGTTTCTTTATTAGAACATCATAGTGGTCATGAGCAATAACACTGCCAGCAAGGTAGAGGTAGATATGGATATAGATCTCATAACAGTGGCATCTGTTAAGAGGAAAATTTATCATGCCAGATTTGACAGCCTGAAGGAGATGAGACTGCTGCAGCTCCATGTGTCCAGGTCCAACCAGCAGCATGGCTGAAGATGTATTCACAGTAGGCACATGCACACAGAGCACACATATACAGCACATATATACATGAGCAGACACACAGACCACAGGCAGACATTTCCTCTTCGGCTCCCCTCTCTGACTGAGTAGGATGGAGGTTCACTGGGAAGAATATATATGAATATATTTGTACATCTATGTATACACACATATATATATGTATATGCACACACATATATGTATGTATATGCACATACAAGGTGAATCTCCTTAGCAGCTGGGCTCAGAATCTCAGTCTACCCAGTAGTTTGCTCCTGGATCTCAGCCTCTCCTGTTGCTGGTGCTTGGACAGATGGACCCCCGAGACCACAGCCCAACTCCAAAAGCTGTTGGAGTCTGTTGGAGGCTGTTGTGCACAGAGGCACACACACACGTGCACACACACACGTGTGCCCAGAGCCAACCAGGACTCCCCTGGTCCCACAGCCAACCCCACTGCGCTCTTGCCCCTAGGGACTTGCAGATGCTCTCACCGTCACAGCTGACCCACTCACCCTCTTGCTCCTCAGCCATATCACGTACTCACTGGCTTGTCTGCTTTGATCCTTGCTAGTGATCGCACACCCACACACCCGCACTGCTCCAGTTGCTAGCATCACCGGCACTTGGGCCCCCTCACCCTGTGTGGATAGGCCTGTGATGGGTTGGTGACTCCTGTGAGGAGCTTAGCAGTCAGGGCAGGTATTATTTGGGCTTCTCTTCCTGCTAATGTCTCTCCACACTCTTTTGAGGATGTGCAGATGTGCTTTTATCATGTAATCTAGCACCTCCATTTCATGTCTATATGGCACCTTTCCTCCTGTCAGCAAAGCACAGGTGCAAGGCAGAACAACAGAGCACTGCAAGTGGTCAGTGCATTTTGAAGGATCCCGAGGGAGCAGTGAGGGAGGTGAACCCATACACTGGGCCAATGACCTATGAGATTTTGGGGGAATCCAGCCTGCCAGAAGCAAGTCCCAGCTCTGTTCTGTGATCTGAGATTAGCTGGGTAGTTAGTGAATGGAGAAACACACTCGTCTGCTCCCAGACCCTGAAACTTCACAGCTTTCCTTGCCGAAATAACTATATTTTTTTTTAAAGTCCTGGTTTCCTGGTTATAAGATACTCAATGACTAACTACGCTTACTAAAGTGGCCTCTATCAAATGCTGACAGAGAGTTGATCCTTATCACAACTAGCAAACATTCTTCACAGGCCACGTAGAGAAAAAAAAAATAAGAGTCTTCCCAAACCTGTGACCAAGTTCTAGGTATATCTTGTATTCTGCCTTAAAACAGTGCTCTCAGCATAAACACCACTGAGCAGGACTCAGAGACAAAGAAAAATTGAAACTAATATGTGTAAAGTATTTAAAAAATATGATCTAAAATTTATTTTCTAGACATTAATATGCCATATGTGTGGAAGGATAGTATGGGCTCTTGCACAGCTTGCCATAAGTGACATAGTTCCCAGCAAGAAGTTAAGCTTTCCTTTTCCTCAAAGAAGTGAAATTCCAGTTTCTGGCCTCCTGGATGTCAAACTTTAAACCAACAGCTATTTGCTAGAGGACCAACCTTCTCACGGGTTAGTCTAGCTCCTCTTGAACCTAAAGGATGAAAACACACATCTGTTCTAAGAATGTGGTATTCAAAACAGTAGCTGTTGGATACTACTGAGCGGTCTGGAAATTGAGAGTGATTTGGGGGCAAATGGCCGAGTAGGTGAGAGGTAAGGCTGCGTACATCGATGATTAATTGGAGAAACACACAAAAACAAACATAAAATTTTCTTCTCTAACTTGCCATATACATTTATTATAATTACATCTTAACTATTAAGAGCTAAAGCATCTCTCCTGTACGTTTTAGATGTGAACTTAAAAAAGATTTATGAAGTCTTTAATTTAATGCATGACTGCTTAAGCAGAACAGGGGCTTTAGCAGTAAATTTTGTTATTTGTCCGTGAAGAAAAGATTTCAGTCTTTTAAAATACTGTAGAAAAGGGATTTAAAGCCAGCAAACACAGTGCAGGTGGCTGAAAATTCACCATGACGTGTTATTCTTATGCACCAACACAAACTGTGAGCTACTTTTTGTTTTAAGATGGAGCAGAACCAGCATGGGCAGTCTCACACCTCTTTCATCTGTCCATTATACCCATGGCAGAGCACATGCACTCTATTCTTACCATCCATTTAATATGGTATTTTTTTGCAGGACAGATTTTGAGCAGCAGCTTACCATTGCAGGCTTCCTCTACTCCAGATTCTTTAAAAAAGCCTGTCTCCAGGTAATCCTAATCTGCCAAGACCGAGCCCAAGAGATGTGCTGCACAGCTACTTCAGCTCTCACCCAGACACCCTGTTCAGACTGGACCACTGTTGCCTCTAGCGAGTACCCATCCCCAATCTCCTCTCCAGCAGTGGTGGCTCCAGCCCTGGCTATGGTGGAAGAATAGAGAAAAAAAAAAAAAAAAAAAGGCAGATCTGATCCCTCACCCAGCAAAATAGTCATTGCTGGTAGATTTACAGGGAAAAATGTCATTTTGGGATCCAGGAATATTTTCCACCCGATACCCAAGCAAAGATTTCTTGTTTTGTGAGTGACCATAGTCCAGGAATTCCTACAGGAATTGTATGGGAATATCAGGTTTTGCAGACCATTGTCCTTTGAGTTCCTATCTTTGCAGCAAGAAGGCTGGGATAAAGAGAGGCACATGCATATTTAACATTTGAGGCATGCCCTTTCTCAAAGCTCAGTCATCCATCTGGATGCCTCAATTTCTCCATTTTCTCCAGAGGATACATGAGAACACACGTAAAGGCACCTGAGACAGTGTCAATCACTGCGGTGTTGCAGCTTCTCTTGTGTCCTCTAAACTGACATTTCTTGTAGTGGGTTTAACCACATAATCTTAACCAGTTACTCTGTTGAAGCCTGACATCCTCCAATTTCCCACTCCTCTGTACTGATTGGAGCAAGGTGGTCTGGAAAGCGAAGAGAAGCCACTCTTTCTTCCTCTGTCTGTTCTTGCTCTGAGCACCTATCAGGTGATCAGATGCTGCTTTTTCTCTGTTTTCCAAAGGGAGTTAAAACATTTCAAGACTGCCCATGTAACAGCTCTAAGCCTTTCAGGGGTATTTTTAAGTTAATGATGAGTAGATAACAGACATTTTTAGAAGCAGTACCAGAATGTTCTCAAACCCAACCTATATGCTGGTTTTCACCTGCCGTGGATTGTTTTGCTTAGTCAGTTCATCTTAACAGTGTTAGAGTCTACCTTTTACAGGACCAGATTTTTCTTCCCTCCTCTGTTCCCTGAACTCAGTAGTTAAAATAGGGACTTTGGAGAGGGACTCAGCCTCACAAGTTGGTCATGACACGAACAAGTGTGGGAGCATACTCAAGAAGATGAACACACCATACTTTCCCTGTAGTGCTTTTGTGAATGTATGAAGCTTACCTTTCAGAAGAGCAAAGGGCCCATCACTGGAGATAGTTTCTGACTCTCCAGTTGATTTTGAGGGTGAATAGCCGCAGCTAAGGCATCACTTCAAGCAGCACTCAATAGGGCAGGGTGACCTTTTCTATTGTCTGGATTCAAGCTTTAGAATAACCAGGAGCAAGACACCACACGAGGAATGAGCTTTAGGGGACCGAGAATTGTTCGGCCTTCACACAGAGACTTGATAGATACCTGTCATTCCTTGGAAACTGTGTGAAAAGAAGAGAGAAAAGCAGATGGTTTAGATATTTGCTCGTATAAAGTGAAGATTTCCATCACTCCAAGCATTAGTGAGAGAGCCTTAAAAAAAAAAAAAAATCAAAGAGCAGTACATGAACTAAAAATGTGCAGAGGGAAATTTCCCATCTGTCATCTCTGACCGAGTCAAACAATTCTTTGTGTTGTATACAACATATTTTTTGGGTACAGCAGGTCATTGTCAAAAGCAAAACCATATCTGTTTCATACTCAAGGACCACTCCTTAGCCAAGGAAATCTTTGTTTTGTGTTTAAAAATCTTCGGAACAGAGTGTCTAGACATATAGCTGGTATGTTTGGATATTTAAAGGACTTTGCATTTAAAGGACCAGCAGTGCATTTTTATTATTCTATTTTGCCCTTCAGAGGGATAACCTATGAATTTCTCATCCACACAAATAACAACCCTGTGGACTATCCTACAAAGTATTACCAGTTCATTTTATGTACAAATGAGTTTTCGAAAATCTTGTGTAACTTTTTGCATCAAATTAAAAAAAAAAAAAAAAAGAAAAAGAGTTCAGTTCCTGGTTGTTTCATCAGTAGCAGTCCAGTTGTAACTTCATGACTGTGTAGCAGGGACAGGAACTAGAACAATGTCTCACTGAAAGTAAAGTTGGTATCTGTTGGGTTGTGTGCATCAAATGGCAGCCCACATAGGAAGATGGAGGTGGCAAAAAAAACCTTAGAAATCTACAGCTTGCTTATAGCACTTGAAAAGTCTTGGTAGTCAATGGTAGAGAATAGATGCTGGTGCTAATACAGAAGATCAGAAAAAACACCTTGATAATTATGGTTACAGAGACAAAAATTTAAGATAAACAGAATATTTTATCTGCACTTGTCATTATTACAAGGCTTGTATCAGAATCAGGCCAGATCAGTATCTCATGCATTAGTAGATAAAGGTTTACTCTGGTTTTAGTGACTTTTAAAATGTACTTTTAGTGGCAATTCTAATTCAACAATATATGTCCTCTAAATGCACTCTGTAGCATTTCCCTCCCACGCCATATGTGAGCTACATTTTTATAACAAGAACAAAGAGGAAAATAATGGAGCTTTGCTGCTGTTTAGTGAATGGAAATTTTCAGGGTTGTGAGATAGCACTGCATTAGTGGTGGGAAATCAGGTTTTCCCACAGGGGCTGAAATACTCTGACTGACAACTCTGGCTTAAGGATCACTCAGGAAGGAAGCACGCTACATGTTAGAAGGCAATCCCAGTTATTACTGTACCACAGATGTTTTTTTGGAGGTAATTCCCATTGGACTCTATGAGTGTTTCGTGAACACTAGGTTAGATTGAGCCTCCTTCTCTCTTATTAAAAAAGAAATGGTAGAGGAAAGGCAAAGCAGCAGAACTGCAACATTTTTCCTTAGCTTTCCAAAACCAAACTGTCAGTAGACAGGGAAGATTAATGAGGCCGTGACAGTGGAAAATGTCTGCCTTTTCTTTGAACTAAGTGGCCACTTGCAGAAAACGGCGCACAAAACCAGAATTGAGGTGTCACAGTTTTTCACCACAGAATTCCTTTAAGAGACATGTAAAATCATATCCATATTTCCTGGCAGAAACATGGATTTTCTTAAACTGGAATTGTTTTGAATCATGGCATAACTCTTTGGGAACCGAAGATGCATAAATTGATATTTTAAAGCTTCCATTCAGATTCTTATACAGCCATTAATTTATTCTTACAAAAATAGAATCATTAGAAGAAACTGATTGGATGCCTACAGTCCAGAGTCTTCAGGCTAAATGCTCATTAAACTTTGTCAGGAGTTTTGCCTAAGGAAGGCTGTAAAACCTGGCCTTTATAAAATGCAGACTGATGTTAAGTTTCAAAGAGAGAAATTTCCTATGTCACGGAAATAACGGGAATTCAATTTAGCTGAGGTCAGAGCAGAGGCAGTTTATTCCTATAGCTACAGGAGAGTTACAGGGTTTGTATACCTTTAGGCTGTACAACCTGTTCTTCACCAAACCCTGTCAGATAAGCAGAACTGTAGTACATTGCAACAAAAAGCAGTAACATGTGGGTTAGTTCGTACAGGGAGGTTCCAGACAATCTGATAAGGAAGCTCTAGGCAGTAGCTCTTTTTTACAAATAATTCCCTGCTTTGTTAATTAATTTGTGCTGACTCAGTTGGGTCATGATGGCATGTATTTCTTAACTAGTGAGGCCTGCAAAGCATTTAAAGGATTTAAAGCCACTGTGAAATTTATGCTAAATTTGAGAGTAAATATTTCTGTTCTTGAAGGCTGACTTTCATGAAATCTTGTAATGAAGACTCATTCTGCTGGGCTGCAGCACAGAAGATCCCAGAAGCACCAGTTTACATATGACAGGTTTTCTCAGCTATGGTGAGAGAAGAAAATTGAAGTTCACATTTAAGCTGGTGCAAACAGTATGCTTTTCATCAATTCAAGGCAGATGTGGAGGGATTTAGTGCATCTCTGCACTAGTGTAAAGCACTTGGAAATTGCTGCTTATGTCTTAAAAAAACCTGGGATCATTAATTCTACAGAAAATGGATGTAGGCATGGGATAAGTATGTACCTAGACAACAACCACCTGCCAACCCGTAGATACCATGCAATTTGGCAAACAGGACTGTAAGGCATGAATAGAAACCATTTTGTCAATTCCTTGCCTGAGTGACAGATCATAAACGAGGGAAGGACTGAAAAACTCCTGTGTAAATCCGACTCTCAGCACAAATAATCTCAAATCCCTAGTCTTTATCCTTCATGTAATATTCAAATGTTAAAATATTCAACCTCAAATTTGTGTGGTGAATAGATCACATGGTGAATAGAATGAGGGACATTTCAGGAAGAGGCATAATTAATCTTCATTTATTTTGATAAAGGAACAATAAAAAGTCCCGGTTAGCTTTGCTTAGCTAGTTACACACAGAGCAAATTAATATTCAGTAAATATCCACACTTCTTTTGTCATGAAAGATTCCTTCCACACAGCGGATTCTGACAGAGGTCATCAGCCACTTTCCCCCTCTATTCCTCAAAATGCTTTTTTAGTGGTTGGCTTTTCTCTCCCCCTTAAATAGCTTTTAGCCAGTCATTATGACTTAAACAGCAACTGAGACATGAAAAACAAAGTAACTGTACTGTGAAGGTTAGATCAAATGACAAACCATTGGCACCTCACTGCTAAATTTCTTCTTTTACCACAAACTGCAGTTTTCCCTGTTACTGCATTTGCCATGCATTATTTTCAGTGGAAAAGGAAGTTACCCATGTGTAACTGGTAGTGTATGGTCTTTGCAGCAGTCGTGGAATCATGCATTCAGTGGGTAGTGTGAGCACAGGAAACATCCAGAAAACTGTCCTATACGTATTTGGTATAAGCTTATTACATAGGTTTGGAATAAAAATTTGCTTTATTTATTTTTTTGGTGATTCCTTAGAGGATTAAGAAGCTGTGAGGAAAGGAAGGAAGTGAATTAGTGTTTTCACAGTCAAAATACTTGGTCATCTTTACCAGCAGGAAATTGTCTTTCCATTGCTTCTCCATGTCTTTGCAAGATTCCCACTCTTAGATCCAGGTTTTAAATACTCAGAGGAGGCTTGAGGGTCTTATTTTATTTGCTTGAACCTTTGCTGTATTCTAACTATTTAGATTAAAATTGCCTGGATTGATTACTGCTTTTGTCGTCTCAGTATCTCACTAGTTTAGCAAATGAAACTGCTAGAAGGAGAAAGAACACAGTTTCAGGTACCTGACATGGGAGGGCTGTTCCATCCAGCCTCTCATTCCCAGTCATGGCAGCGTCCAAATCTGCTTTATTTCTAACTTAAAGGTTACTGATAGCACTGTCAACTGAGAAAGACTGACTAGATTTCCAAAGCTCAACGAAGTCAATTAGGAATCCAGCATCCTCAAAATAATGAGGCAATTTGGCAGCTTTTCTGTCTGTATGACTAGCAGCCTGTATCCCCAAAAAACAAGACAGAGCTGAATTAATTTAATCTTTTCTCAGGAGTCCAGGAAAGACAAAAGTAATAGCGATAATTACATGTGATTTCAGTCCAAGGCACAGAGAAATGTAAAGGTTTCTGTTATGCTCTTGTTGCAGCAACAGTAGTGTATTCTTATGTGATGCTATTAAAGTGCTTATACAGTCAATGCTTTTCAGAAATGTCCTTTCTTCAGTCTCCTCAAAAGTAAAAAAGGGATTCCTCACTCGCCAACACACACAAAAATATATTACAGGCTACAGGTAGTTTTATTTGTTGGCGTTTAAGTGCAACACACCTGCTTTTTCAGAGATGGAGCTCAGTTAAAATGCCATGTGAAGCCAGCTGATCTACACACACACTTTGCCTATGAAATCTAATACATCTGACAAAGAGTATAAATTAGATGTCAAGGTCACAGGCTACAGCACCTGTTTAAGCTGACAAATTTATGTCTTTAGCATGCAGTAGTTTGGCTGCCAACAGTAGTCTGTATTTCAGTTGGCGAATTTCCAGACATAAGGAATGATGTACTTATGCTGCAACTGACTTATAAACACATCATGTTAACAAAGTAATTATAGACTTACACAAGCAACACAATTTGCAAAACAATTACTTTTCAATGCTAGACGTTTTTGTTGTTTTCCAGAAAAAAATTCCAAGTTTCAAAATATCTTGATTTCTATTCTGCATCTTTGAAATTGAGATTTTGCAGAGAAATGCAGAAGGTTCATTCATCATTGAAGGGCTGTATAAAATTCTTATTGACTCTCTCTGCAGGGGTAAATTGCATCCAAAATGCACATAAAAGAGTATTGTGAGTAAATACTAGACCTGTATGACTAACCATCCATAGGATGCAGAGTTTTTGCTAAATATGGGCCGAAAAAATAACATTTAAATAAAAAGCCGCAAGCCATTCAAGAACGTAAAGAACATCTTCTTTCTATAGAACCTAAAGATATTTTAATGTAAAATAGTCTTTATAAAACTAAAAATTTGCTCTAAAATAACAAAAATCAAACATAAATCTAGTAAATTAGTGTAGGGTTTTTTGGGAATCTCGTGTTTCAAGATCTGGAACACAATATGATCTCTACGTAGAATGTGATCACTACTCAGAACATGTATGGTTAGTGTTCAGCAATTAATAGCTGAGGATTAATGAGCACACAACCCTCACGCCTTACCCAAACCGACAGACCCTACACTCAGAGAAACTCCATCTAGCTAAATGTATCAAAACTACTTACCACATCTACATGGAGAATCTGTTTCATTTGGGGTATCGTATTCAATAAGACTTACCTAGACTTGACTTGGCTTAAAGTCCTCAAATATCTTGTGTTGATACCACTGGTAGAATAACACAGGATTATAAAGTTAACAGATGGAGATTGTCAAATAATTAATTTAACATCTTAGTTAATATTTGTCTCAGGAGTTCAGTTGTTTTCCAGGAATACAGTTTGGGCACATGCCTGTTCAAAAGGCTGATAATCCAAAGTGTCTTCCTCCAGTTACCTATCATAGCACAGTCTTCACAAAAGTATCATAAGGCTGCAAATAGTGATGCCATAGTATTATTGATTGCATGAAAAGTCCTCAGTACAATATTTGTACCTCTTTATGGATAGACATTTCAGGATTTCTAACAGAAAATACTGCAGAACTTGTGTACAATATTACTGATGTATTACAATGTTCAGGGCAGTGTAGTTTGTGCCTGATGTGACTGGAAAGCAGTTGCAGTGGCAGCTGAACACTCACTGTGTGGAGGGGGTATCTCCACCACTGTAGACATAAGTTTAGCCTTTATCAATTTCCCTGTTCCTTCTGCATGACCAGTGCAATAAGAATGGAGAGCTTCCTGCCCTGTTCGCTCTGTTACTGGGCACAGAAAGTTCTTTTTCTCAGGACAGCAAACAGGACCATTTTACCCTCATTCTTGGGCTGTCACATAGTGAGGTTTGCATCCTCATCTTTCTGCAGGCTCAAGCTATTTACCTTTCTGGAGCATGACACCAGAAGGAGCTCTGGTGGTCACTGAGGATAGGTGACAGCATCATACTGGTCCAAGTGGTGAGCCCTGTCTCAAGCCCTGTGTTTTTGCTGGTGCTGGAACATCTCCTTTCAAAGAATGCTGGTCCCTTTCCTTTCTTATTGTCTAGTTTTGCAACTGTTTGTGAGACCTCATAGCTTCAGGAGGTGGCACCACTGCAAGAAATTTCCAGCAACATGACAGCTTCTCACCAGCATCCCTCCAAGTCCCATCTCTGATCCTGTGCCTTTGGTGGCATTCCCCTTTTTCTCTTCCTTCAAGTCAGCGTTAGGCTGTAGGTCATTTTCACTCATTGGGTTTCCTCTAAGCCACATGTCCCCAGGCAAATGCCTAATTTTCAAGAGTCAATACAGTGGGAAAGACAATGCTGTCCTCCCTAGGAGGACTTACAGACTCACTGCTTTGTGTCCTTCTTGTATTAGGACCCACTCAAATGCCCTTTTGATTCAAGGTTTGGAGTAGGTGACACAGGAGTGTGAACAACCACCTCATTTCACTGCACTATGACTGGGATCTGGTCCGTGTTGGCCATACATAGAAATAGATGGTCTTTTTTTACTTGGTAGCGGGTAAGAATCTCTCTTATTGAGGACTGTAATTTGCAGAAATTCTTGTAAGCGTAACATAAAGCTGTATTCAAGTAGAAAGTGCAACCTTCCAGGCTGATATTAATAGCAGAATGCATGATACGTTCCCTCAAGAAATTACAGCTGCAAATATACCACCAAAAGTTTAATAGGCAAAATGCTTGTATTTCTTTTTGTGCAACAGTAAGCTTTCAGATAGTTCATATTCTTGTGTTGATCTTAAACCTCATTTTTCTTTGACTGAAATTCAGCTTATGTATTGTTTTTTCTTTAATAGCTAAAATGTTTTTACTCTTTAAACATTTATGTCTATACATATATAAATAAAGGTTTTGTTTATTCAAATGCGCAGCGCAAATGCTATATAAATCTCATACTTCCCTGTTGTTGCAACTAAACTTCAGTGGAGCAAAGCTGATTTAAATTAAATTAAATCATATAAAATTCCATGTTCAGTTTCAAAACTAAAGTTCTTAAGGCTACTATATTCACCTCTTGAGATAGCCAATGAACTTGTATTAGCCTTATATTTGCTTTAATAAAAATTCAAACAGGTAGATCCAGATACTGGGGTGTGGCTGAACTGCAAATGTCTTTCCTCAGTCTGGGACAGGCTAATGACAGGATCAGATTTACAACCAGCTAACACAGGCTCAGAACTGCTCCACATCAGTCCATCAAGCCATGACTGAGATGTCTAGACACAATCTAGCACTTGGACCGTTGCAGTAGAACATATGGTCACCTCATGCCTATTCATCAGCTATGTCACTAGTTTTCGAAGTCCAACATCACACAATGCAAAGTTCCCCAAAGTCCCATGAAACTGCCTTTGTTACTGCTTTCTGCTCCTTGCAGGGCACAAAAAGGTGAGGAGACTCCATTTCTCTATTTATACAGCACCCTGTTTCCTCTTCGTTTTTTTGAAAACTATGGCACTAGATAAGACTGAACAAATACCAGTGTCATACCACACTTGGAATTCTGAAATTCTCAGTATAAAAGTGCTTTTGTAACTGCACAACACAGAATCATGGAATTAAATATCATATGCTGATAATACAATTGCATAGTTCCCCAATATACTGTTGAGAAGTTGCCCTCAAAATAGCTCTGTCATGATGTTCTTACATATACTAACTGTGTAGCCAGTTGTTGCTCAGAACTTATCTTTGGGTTGATTTGTGTTGATGAACATATTCTCATGTTCAGAAGGTGCATGAGAGTGGGAAGTATGGATTACAGGATCTTTCAAATACAATGAGTGTTGCAAATCACTGAAAACCAGTAGTATAATTTTTTCACTTCTACTCTGCAATGGCAGGGAAAAAGCTGTTGCTGCTTTTGGCCTCAGGTATTTATAGTCTGTGACATTAAGCATGCCTTTCCATGTATATGTTCTCCCTTGGGCTGAGGAGCAGTAGGTTCACTTAACTCATCCACAGAAAACTCTAAAGCTGTGTGGTACTTGCTCAGACACCAAGAATAAAAAAACAGGCTCTCCTGATTTCCTAACCAGCTGTTGACTCTAACTCACCATACAGTCCTGTGCATAGCCCTCACATATAAAGTCTGAGAATTTCAATTAACTCTTGGCACTTCAGATTTTGCATTGAATTACCCATGGCCTGACTTACGGAGATGCAGAGCATTCAGAAGCTGAAGTAAAGTAAAAAAACAACAAAACAAAGCAAAACTGACCTCCTCCAAAACAAAACAAAACCAATCCAAAACAAAACAACCAAAAAACCTTCAGGAGCAAATCTTTAAAAACAGGTGCTTGGTCTCTGTGGGTCATTTAACCAGCATCTGAAGCACCAGAGATCTGCAGCTACTTTTGAAAGGTCTTATGTGTGAGATGGTAACAACAGTGTATTGTCTTTTACACCAGCAAGGGAAATAAGCAAAAAGAAACAAACCAACCCAAACAATGCAGGGCATTCTATGTAAGCACAGATTTATCAAAACTACTGCTCTGCCTTATCTGTTTAAATAAACTTCTGATGAAATAAGTATGCCTTCTGTCAGTCTACCTGCCAAAGCTGACTTTTAGGAAAAGAACCCCAGTCATTCTGGAAGGAAATCAGTGTTTGCCTGCCCAAGATTCACGAGTCCATGCGTTTCTAATATATGGTATTTTGTGCAAAGGAAGAAGAAAAACTGAAGAATGAGCCATTTTGGTGATGAATTGTTCATTTGTGAAGTGGAACAAAACCTAAAGTAGTTTCCCCAGATCTGCTCAATTCTGTAGCATCTCTGCTTGGATTGGCAGAAAACTTTGTTCTTCTCCTTAAAATCTGCTATGTAGCCAAGCTTGGCTGTTATACGCTGTCTCTTATGACTATTTTCCTGCTTGTAGCTGTACAATAAATTAAAGAACTTATTCATCTGTGTACATCTTACGAACTATTTTCACATGGCTGGTCCAGTTAATTGATACAACAAGAGTCTACTGTCATGCCTGAAGCAGTCCAGGCTTCAACAGATGCCTTGCACCTCAGCTTTTCCTCTGTTGGCCTTGGATTAATTTGTATATTTGTCATAGGAAACATTAAGAGATCATTTTCTTCCCCAGAATTATGCTAATATGCAAAACTACTTGGAAACATTTAGCTGGCTGGAATTTGAAGAGCTTCCAGATCTACTGGAACATACACACACACACACACACAAAAAAGTGTAAGAGCCATTCTGTGAATGTTTTCTGTAGGTACATGTTATCCTTTTTTGAGCTGGGAGTACTCAGGTTATTCCCAGAGGGTCAGAATTGCTGAAGAGCTCAGCAGCCACAATGGTAGACAGACTTCCAAAGAGGCTCATTTCCCGTTTTAGACATCAAAATAATGACACCCTTGTTCATTAAATTGTACAGGATGCTAAAGTCTAGGTCTTTTGAAAATGCAGCTATATGTGTTTTATCTAAATAATAAACTGAAGTTGAACAATTTTTTTTAAAGGGGGAAATAATGAAGAAATTAAAATAAAATAAATGAGCACCTGAAAACAGTATTCAGCCACTGGAAAATCTTGTTTTCAGTAGGAACCATGAGCTTTTCTAACAGCAAAGCATGAGCAAAATCTTCATTCTTAGGTTGTTCTAGTTTCCTACAAATTCAAACACACCTCTCATCTTAAATCATTTCTCTCTCATATCCATTACTAGTGACTGCTTGATTCTGCAGTCTGCTGAATTCACCCTTTGGAGATGGGTCTCTCAGAAATGTCAAAAAAGCTAAACAAAACGTAGACAACTGAACCCAGAGTTTGAGACAAATAATCTTCCAGATAAAAATAGCTGGGTTATATCCTACTTGTGGAGGCAATAATGACAGAAGAGGAAAAAAGTACCGTCACAGGTAGCTGTGATTTTATTCTTTTTTGAAACCAGACTTGGTATGTTTTTCAAGAGAGTGTACAGTAGCTAAACACCAGATACACAGCTGTGCCTAAATACTTAACTCTGTTCCTGAGCCACGGTAGCCCTGGCACATCTTTGCTTTTGTTGCTACAAAACTAAGTAATATTATTTTGCAATGACAGCATCACAGGAAATTCAAAAGCTAGAGCTAGCTAAAACTCAGCCATGGAGCTTCATATGCAGAACA
>NW_009637089.1:0-9207 GCF_000690535.1 Cariama cristata | reverse complement strand
GTTGGACTGGATGATCTACAGAGGTCCCTTCCATTAAACCATTGTTTTAACCTGTTTAAAAGTTAACTATAGTCTCAGTGGACAGGAGTGCAGAGTAAGTACATATTTTTACATAGCTTTACACTCATCCTGTGGATTTCACAACCATGTATATAAATGAAAATTCAGTCTAATCTATCATCACTCTCGGTTTACCTACCAATAAGCAGAAGCTTACTGCAGTCCTGAAGGATAGGTCTGATAAAGCTACAGTATCATTTGAATGCCATCCAGTAGGATTGCTTGCCATTTGAAATTAAAGAATATAGTTTAGCAGAGGTTAGGATCTAGGATTTAATTGGATACTGGGTTTTTCAGTGCAGGAAAACATTCTATGGTAATATATAGTGTTTGAAATTCAAGTAGGAGTAGCTTTCTAAAGAAAATGACAGCTGAAATAAAAAAAAATACTAGTTTGTGATTTATTTTTCTTGTCTTTTTCTGTGTGTAAAAGAATAAATGTTTCACTTTAATACTGTTAAATAATGACTCTTTTGTTTTCTTTTGTAGGTTGTCTTGGTCTTCGCTCTTAGTATTGGTGCTCTTGTAATATACTTCATAGATTCATCAAAGTGAGTATTCTAGCACATTTTCCTTTCCCTCTTTTTCTGCAGCAATTATACATCTTTAAATCACTCCATTCATCTACTTCAAATCAATTCTTGCTCTCATCGCCTGAGTGCAAGGAACTTTATAGTGCATGGTCTACGAAAATAACTCAAGAATGGGAAAAAGATCTTATATAAAACTAGATTGAACACAGTCACATTGGATCTGTAGAAAGAATAGAGAGGAAAAAGTACTTTTGTGTGTTGAGATTATACATACTGTTGCAAAATTGTAGTTTTTATGTTCATTGGGTATATGTAGAATCTTTCAAATTCACGACTAGGATGAGAAATACAGGAGAAGAATATTTGCCAGAAAAATAGTTTGCAGGAGGGAAAAAAGTGTCTTAGGAGACTGACAAACTCTTCTGAAAAACTCTGAATTAATTGGTATGAGCATTATATCTTGTGTATCTGTTCAGATTTCCAACTCCTGCATACAATAGATTTCTCCCAAGATAAGATGAACCAGTAAAAACCTGCAAAGCATCTCAATACTTTTTAGATTTACACCAACGCTATCGTATAGTGTTGTAGTTTTGGCCAGGCTATAGGAAGTTTTCATCTTGACCTTTTGAAGTCAAGTAAAACAGTAAAAAGGGACTTTAATATTATATTATTCTGTTGAATCCAGTTATTTTGGGAGGATGATATTCTGAAGTGTCAATAGCATTTTAAAGCTCTAGGACTATATATTTGCTGCTTTTCTCCAAACTGGGTTTAGCCTTGCCATTACTGCAGTGGTTAAGAAAGTATGCTGGAGTTGCTCTATGTGAGCCAGCCTAGCTGTCTAATGACAGTGCTTATGTTCTAAAACAATCCTTATGTGACTCTGAAAATCGGACGTTTCACTGTTGACATCTGTACATACTGATATTTAGGTAGGTTGTAGCACCAGCAAAAGGCATTCTTGAATACATGGATGTCAACTCTATATCATATGAATTTGATATATGTCAATGTGTCAAGCATAACACAAATAATGAAGGTAGAGATTTTCTTTGTGGAGAGGAGTCAAGTGGTGGGAAAGCTCAAGTTCTGTCTTGAGCTCCCTTGAAGTAAGGACAATAATTTTTCCTTCTTAACATTGCGATGAGTGTTCTCATTAATTTTAGAAATTTTTCTTTAGTATGTCACCACTGAAGCACATAAGGTGATGCTTTTCTGAAGATCTTTTTAGAAACTTTTTGAAGCACAGTGGCAAAGCTTCTGGGTACTTAACATATCCAGGTCAAAAGCGTCAAAGAATAAAACCTGTTTCCATTTATGTTTCAATTTCAGACCAACAAAATACAGCTATTTGTCGGGGCAATTGTCTCTTGTGAAACTAATGGATTATATAATGATTTTTAGGCACTGCATTCTAGAAGCCTTTGATTGTTTTCCTCAAGGGCAGCAAAACTGACAACATGGGAGATTTGTCTGGGGTGCTTAAGCTTTCTGTGGGCCACCTAATCCATGTACTGCTATCAGCTTACTGGCTGCTCTGTCAATGGGAATGGAGAAATGTTTTAACTAGGTTTCTCTGTGTTTTCAGCCAATGTTTAACTCCCAGCTGCAGTTTAAATTCAGCAACTTCAAATTAATATACTCGCACACTTTTCCTTTGTTTTCTCTTCTTTCTCTCTTATCCTACTTTCTTCCCACACATGCATATTTGGTTTTTTGTTGTTGTTGTTTATTAGTGGGTGTTTTTGTGTGTGTTTTTTTGTAAATACTCATTAGTAGCTCAGTTCAGGTTAGAAACTCCCCAGATGCATCCCTGAAGTTAAAAATTCTGCTTTATTCTGTATTAGCAGCTGACCTGACACTCATTTCAGCAATGTAGAATCAAATATGGTAGTATATCAGTCTATTCAAGGTTCTGAAGTGCATGATTAGTAAAAGTAATTCCTTTTAGAATTTGGTCAAACAGGAAATAATGAAGGTAGGGTGAGAGGCAGGCTTGCGATATCCTCAAAAAAAGAACTGGAACAACAGAGGCTGTGGCTTGGCCATGAGTAGTGGGGACAAATGGGATCTAGTGCTCACACCAGGCAGATAGTGACATAGACTGTTGTGTGCTTTTCCTTGACAAAGCATTCTAGAGTTGTTACGTTCTGCCTGTGCCATGGACACTTAGCTGTCATTTGCTTGTACACACAGAGTGACAAAAATCACATCTTCAGTCCAAAGCTGAAGCTAGTGTAAGCATTTGTCTAAACCAAAATGTCAGTTATCTATTCATCCAAGACTCTTAATCTGTCAGTAGATTTGCAGATGCAAAGGCAAGTATGTCCACAAAGGAATCCTACATGACTTCTTTCATAAGGGGCATCAAGAAAGATGGGAATAACACCACCACTTTCTTAGATAGGGAAGGAAGGGGAAAGCGTGGAAAGACCACTGAGTTTTGTCAGGCGACAATGTGTGTCATGATTAATTCTAGTGGAAGACACTGAGGATGTCAGTAAGGCTCATACTGAAGATATGGCCCCTTGCTCCCTCTGCTATATGGAGGCAAAATGAATGCCATCACAGCTGTGAGAGAACAGTGAACTAAGAGCATTTCTATGCTACCCAGTTCATCACACTAACAGACACTCTCCCAGACAAGTACCACATTAAATGATACATCCAGTGTAATGCTATTTGGAGAGATCTGAGGTCAGAAAGTAGTGCAGCTTCAACGGCATAGTATCCTCCGTACATCTCAGTTAGTTAGTCATACATCTCAGCGGAGCCAATTAAGCAGCTTTGTGATGCTATACAGTATGTCTGTGCTAAGTCTGGTTCTGGCACAAATTTAGGGATCTCTGTACCACACTCCATTAAAAAATATGGTCACAGTTGTAGTCCAATACACCTGCTTTAATCTGAATTGACTTTTCTTATTAAGAAGCAGCATTTAACTCACCTTTTAAGAAAGTTTCTGGACAAAATCACAAAAATAATCATTCTTAGTGGAAAGAATGAAGATTATTCATTTTGAAAACTATAGGGATTATTCCAATACCCTTCACTAAGATTATTCTGTTATTCAATGCTTCTACTTTTTACAAGTCACCAGCTTGAACTGTTGTCTCCTGGTATCACAACATGTGTGTAGAACATTTTTCTTTAAAGCACATATGTCTTTCAGTGATGCATAGTAGCAACTAATGGAAGATTTCAGTCCTTAAACTGAGAATGTATTTAGCAAAGAAATGACTATCTTGGCATCCCTGTCAATTAAATATGGTCACATCTTGGTAGGAAATGTTTCACTTATTGCTGAGGACTAGACTCTTTCCTTCCTTTTATTTGTAGAATCTCATTCATAAAATACTGTTTTCTTGGACAATGGTATTTTTCAACACTGGAAATAGCAGTTAAATTTAAAACATTTTCCAAAGAGATGATATAAATATGACCCACATAATTATTTTAATCTTTAGGTAACAAATAACCAAATAACTACACTTTTATTTTTAGAGATTCATTCACTTTGTCTGTCTTCCGTTTTTAGTTTGAATAAAAGCAGAACGTTAAAAGAAGTAGTCATAAACAGTTACTTAGAAGAGTTTTGATTAAGAAAGTGATCTACTTTAGTGTCGTATAACCTAATGACGGTTCTTTTCCAATTCATGTTTCCTTTAAAATTTTTCATCATTTGATTTTTCAAGGTAAGGAAATAACGGAATTATCCTTCTTTCTTAAGAGGAAAATCTGACTTGATGTGCACTTGTTAGATGGTTCTCTAGAGTCTGCTGAATGTGCTGCAGTAGAATACAGAACTTGATGTCTGCCAATACTTTTTCATTTTCCATGCTTTTTTACAAGTAGTTTTCACAGCCTTCTTCCTTCCTGTGTCCACTTCTGTGTATTTTTCTGCATGTAAAAGTTGTATTAACAAATACATATAGAAGTACTTCTCTGAGTTTTACTTACATCATCATTAAAGATGAATTGCCTATTTTCATTCCCCTTTGTCATCCTGACCTCTGCGTATCATACTGAAATAGTGACTCAAATAGAGCAGAGAATAACATTTGCTTGTTATGATCATCTTTAGGCATAGTCAGTAAAAGCACTAGCAGAGAACTCAATTTTCCACTAAACTGGTAACTCAGGGCTCTCATTTTCTATTTCTTGTAATGTCAGTAGCATGGAAACTGTTTATGATGTGAACATCCTTTTCTGCTCTGGTTCTATTTTCTCTTCTGGGATGCAGTGCAATGTAATATGCAACCATAGATATAAAATGTGCTTTTCACGCACAGAATATTTTTTTTTTTTTTTTTTTTGCCAAAGAGCTTGCTTTCTAATGACCAGTTATTATTGTCCTGTCTCTTGAAGTTTACCTCATTTACTGGACTCCCCTCGCTAAAACTGACATCAATGTAGAAATAATAGAACCCATCAATGGCAAGGTGAAAACAAAAACTCTTACAACTTGCCTTTATATGTTCTACTCACATGTGTTTTTCAGATTAATTTTTTGAAGTCATTTGTATTTGCAGAGGCACCAGTGTAATTATTCCTAAATAGCTAATTTTTTCCAATACTGTGTCACATATTGTACTTGATTAGAATTGTACATAAAAGTGCCATCTGGCAATGAGTGTAAAACAGCTGGATCTAAGAATAACAGTGGCACTGAATAGGAAGATATATACAAATATACACACAGATGCATAGGTTCATGCTGAGCCCTGAGCTTGTTCTCAACTGTTGCATTCTTGATCAGACAGCTTTATTTCTTTATATACATGGAAAATAAAAAAGTTAAACTTATAGATAACTATACTTTTTTAATGTTCTTTTTATCTTTGTGTATCTGAGAAGATTTCAGAAGTTCTTGCTCCTTTTGCATACTGATTGTATAAAATCCTGTTTGTCTAGATCTGATATCCAGGGAACCTGGATACTGCCCAAATGTAAAACTACCAAGTTTAAGTATACTATAAGAAAAATGCTCTTATTCTGGTTCTTAGCTTGATTTCTAAACAAATTTTTTAAAATGAGCTTTGTGCTTTTTGCAAATATGTCTATTCTAGACTTTCCTTAAAACTTTCCAAGTTTCTAAAACTATCAGAAAATATTCTACATATCCTCCTCATCTCTCTACCCCTTTCGTCAATGCTATGACAGGAGAGAGAGCACAAAGCTGTACTTTTAGCCACCACAAGCTAAGATTTGATTGACACTGATCATGCTCTATGCTGTCTGTGGGAGTGTGAAAGCTTGGCCCATTTGGGATCATGTTAATTGTGAATTAATCCCTGAAGAGTATGGGGCAATGCAATTTAAACACAGTTTTAATTAATCAGATTAATTATCTTTACAGCTGTGTTCTAGGATATAGTTTATTGAGGTAGTGTTCTTTGACAGTGAACCACAATGTTAATTTCAAACATTAATCAAATAATTTTATAAGAAAAAAGAAAACATCTTTAATTGTTAAACTACTTTGTCATGTCCGCAGCTTAACTGTTGACATTCTGACTAGTGCATCATTATTCGTTCTTTTGTTTGGCTTTTATTAAATATGTATATAAAAAGTATCCACATACATATTTGACTGCATAAAAATGCACTCTCACTTAATGACACGGTAATTGTATTCTTGTGTTCTGTTCTATATGCCAGTGACTTTTAGAAAAGATTGTCATTCCTTCCTAGAATACAGTTTTCTCGAACTTCATCTATCTCCTGTAGTGCCTTTCAGTTCAGATTTTGGCCTTGTCTTTATTACTTAGAGTGAAGCAAGTCTTTGTTGCCTAGTTGCTTGGTAGTGATATTACCGGAAAACACAGATGTCAGAGATGCTATACTAGAAATCGCTTAACAAAACAATGCAAAATGAAAAGTCTGGTTTCTTGTTTTGGAGGATTCATGCTGTATTTTGCCATTGCATGGGAATAGATTAGGAAGGATGCATTGGAAATACATACTCTATTTGAGGAATTTCCTGTGTGACAGCACAAGGAGAAAACTGTCATTAGCAAGTTCTCTCGGAATGTTTTACTAGCAAAATATTTTTTTTCCTAAGTGGCACTTTATTTCAAGTCCTTATGAACTCTTATTATTCTGTTGGGAATATTTGAGGATAAGTTGTGATTGTGTACCATGTTTGGCTTTGCTGTTTGTTTGCTACTGCTGCAGTTTTGTCTTGTGAAATACATTTGATTTAGTGCAGCAAAATGTTCTGTAGAAATACTACAAGCCTGATGAGGATTATTTGTTTAAATCTGTTACAGATACAGACTACCCAAGAGAATTCATATCTTTCTCACTTGTTTAGGCTGTGTTAACCCTTTTACAGATATGTGTGAGGAATGAAGTTTAACTGAGTAGTTCAATAAGCCTATGTAAACACAAAAATCAAGTATTTTTAGATACCAGTATCATATTTTCATTACAAATCAGTCAGCTTTTCCACATTGCCTAAACTAATCTGCAGAATGTTTTGATGACTCTTTCTCAGTTTCATGTCCCTCAGGGGAAAAAGCAAATGAAATTTCACTTGTAAATCAAATAATTCAATGCTACTACATCTGAATTTTGAGTGAATCCCAGTGGCCTGATGTATAAAAAAAAATTAAGATGTGGCTAAGATGATCAGAAATACAGTTCCTAGAGAAAGTTCAGTATTTTGATCTTTGATTTTGTTATTTCACAAAATATTCTAATAAATTGTATTATAAGCTTCAGGTTAAAGTTCAATTTTTTTTTTAAGGGTTGTGAATGTATTTTTCTTTTATGTCTTGCAGTTTTAAAATAATGCTGTTTTCTGCTCCAGTAAACAGTTTTAGAGCTAAGCTGTATCATTTTGCTGAGGATATCTCTTGCAATTCAGGCTCCTATGCTCTTAAGAAATGCAGTTACCGGTATTATGAGTGCGTCCAGATTCTACATAGCATTTCAGTCTTCATATTTGAGGAATTAAATAAGTAGCTCTTAAATAATGCTAAGCTTTGTGTCAATTCTTCCTACTTACAGTGAAATTTACCCATGCAAAAATATTTTAATTATGTTTATAAAACTCTTCTTTCTCTTACTAAATTCATTAACACACACTAAGTGGGCACTGGAGTATTCCTTAAATACACATTAGAGTTAATATATATACTATTTTTTTTTGATGCGTGAATAGAGATGAAGAAGCTGACTTTAAATTCTGGGATCTGGTTCAAGGAAATGTTGTTAGATGATATTTACCATTGCTCAAATTGCTAAAATTACAATGATCTGTATCTTGGCAAGTAGACTAAAACAGTATTATTCCCTCCTTGATGAGAATTCTCGGGAAATAATACAGACAGTCTCATACAGACTATCCAAATCCCCTATGGTACTCTGCAGCCAGTCTCCTTGTCAATTTTGGGTTTTTTTGTTCATTTTAATTTTGTTAATACTGCAGCAATTTCTGGCCGTTTCTGTGAGCTGATAAATTTTGTCCCATGCTGAAGCAAATCCAGTTGCATTTGTTTTCCCCACCTCTCCTTTACAAAAAGAGGGGAAAATAGAGTTACTTCCTTAAAACTGCTCAATAGTCAAACAGACTGATAGCTGTCATTTTCTGATGTAAAGAAAATTTAGGTGAAACATGCAAGTTAATTTCTCGAGTTGTTACTTTCAGGTCACTTGGTTTTTACTTTTATAACAGATATATAACTTCAGCTGTTCCTACTGCTGATTATCGGCAAATGACAAAATGTGTGGTTTATAAAGACTCTATCGACACCCTCTAAACTAATATAGCATAAAATAATATTTCAGTCATAAGGAAAGGCTAATTTTCTTTACTGTGTTTGTACTAGATAACTGAGTGTGCACCATTGTTGGTTTAATTGAAAAGCGATTTGCAGAAGAAAGCCCTGTGTGGCAATGAACATTAATTTTCTTCATTGCTCTGCCAAGTTTATTGGGAAAATGTCCATAGCTAGGATTCATTGCTTTCATAATAGCACAGTACAGTTGAAGCCAGGTAGCTATGCAATGCATGGCCTCTGCAGGCAACTGAATACCAAAAAGATGGAAGGCCTTTGTTAGGTACAGATGGTGTTAATTATGAATAAAATCCAGCAACAGTAGTGATGTGATTATTACAAAGCAAAAAGCAAAAGAGACAAGCCACAATGGGGGGGGAAATACATTATTATCCTTCATGTGTTAGTATGCACTTAGCTGTCTAGGACAAAGGGATTAGGTATGATTGTATGTTTTCTAGGTTTATTGGTAGACATCTGCCCCTTGAGATACAGCAACCAATCATTATAAGTATTATCTTTCTTGAATCATTAAAAAAGTTGGATATAATGAGGCATACCTGTAGAAATTAGATGCATGCTCTATGTGCTATCCATCTCTTAGCTCAATGTCTGCATTTGTTCTCTGACATGCTTAGAGAGCTTGAATTTGGTAAATTATATGCAGTTAAAATTTATAAAATATTACTTGAATAACTCTTCCAATCTACTTGGGAGTTGAGGAAGATTGTAAAACTCCTTCATAATACTTTGTTGTATTTTTCAGCTAGGTTATAATCATAAATCACAGAATGTTCGGAATTGGAAGGGACCTCTGGAGATCATCC
>NW_009637088.1:0-15329 GCF_000690535.1 Cariama cristata | reverse complement strand
GGATTCTCCATCCATAGAGGTTTAGAGGAGGAGCTGGCTGGGCAGAGCCACAGTTGACCTGGTGTCAGGAATATTATGACTCCAGGTGGGAGCCTGGTCTCCGTAACCTCAGGAAGTCCTTTCCAACCAGATTTTTCCATGATTCTATGACATTGAAGTGATCATGTCTTTATGTATGCAGAGCCATTCATTCAGGTATATTTCAGAGGAGCAAAATGCCAGGGGAGAGGAGGAGAGAAGACAAAAGAACGCAGCAGTCTCCAAGTTTAGATAGTAACAAGCACAAGGGCATCAGGATCATAGTTTGGACTGAAATGCCTAAAATCCACATAAGGATTTAATGGCTTTTGAATAAGTCTGTGCAAGAAGACAATGGGGAAAATAAGAATCCACTGCTGACATGACAGAATGCCACATGGTGACTTTTGCCCAGAAACGTGTGCAGGCACTCCGAAACAAATATTCCCTTGCAACTGCAGGTAGGTGGGAAACACATGCAAATGCCTTCCCTCCCACCCCTTAATCCCAAATTAGCCCAACTAGACCACCTGCCAACTCCTATAATTTATTGCTAATACAGCCCAGCTGTCTCTGCATGAACGCTCTTTCAGGGCATGGAAGAAACTATACTTCAGAGAGCTTTTTCTCCTAGAGAACAATTCCTTCCAGAGCTATTTTGAGAGTGCAGACAATACAACACCCTGCAGTGCAGGAGACAGAAAAAGGTCCACATGTTGAGTCTAGCACACAGACCAGTTTCATCAGTCTACATCCATCTCAGAGTTTCAGGTCTGTCTACGTCTTTCAGGAGACCACAGGACAGATGTTCCCCAGGCCAACAAATCTGTCTGGTTCAGCATAGCAGCACCCACACACATGGTCGAGGTCCAAAAGCACTATAGCTGTGTTGGGCAATCAGATGTTCAAACTAAAGAATTCACAAGCCGAACTACTTCTGCATCTAGGCAGTCTCCTGAGGTGTCAAGGAAGCACCAATAAATCGGCTATCAGAGCCCCTGAACTCAGCCCTCTGTTTTAATAACATATTGAAAGTGGCTACAGGGTGGTCTCACCTTCTAGGGCATCAAGCATCATGACACCCCAGTGAGAGATCTCCTGACCAGCCCTTATTATTTGGCTCCCCTATCTGTCCCTTCCTCCCCCCATAAAAAGCCCAGGGCAGCTCTATACAACGAAGACCAGGATCCCTCAGGCTTCCCTTACCCCAAGCATAGCCTTTCCCTTTCTGAGAAGCACTATCATTTCCCTGCCTCTTTCCATGCCGGTTCCTATAATCCAGACAAGAAATCAAACACTTGCTCTGTATCCCTGCAGCTGTGCATCACTGAATTGCACGGGGAGCCAGCCATCCCTCCAGGTCTTTAACAGAGCCTGCCTGCTTTATTACAGGTCTCCAAGCTTCACACCTCTCAACCAGAGGCGTAAACCCATTCCAGACTTAGCTACCGCTAAAAGCATTTTAAGAGATCTTTATCCTCTCAGGCATGCCTCTACATGAAACAGTTTCTCATAACTCTTTCCTAGTTTCCTTAGTTTGTACATGACGGGGCCTTTCTCCCAGTAATTGTATCATATAAATCCAGCTTCTTCAGTGATTTTCCCATGGAAATACTCCTCTCCTCTGCTGTCCCTCCTATTACAAAGGCCTACCAAAGGAAGTGATCCTTCCACATCTCCCTCCCTCTGGTAGGAATGAGAGGTATTTGCATTCAGTACTGTCAAACTCTGATTGTGTGATGGAAAATGACAAATCACCTGTCCCCCAAATCAAGAAGATGGATTTAAAAATCATAGTATGGTTTTTAAAAAAAATTTAAAAACTTAAAAGGCTTCATACAACAACCACATTCTGGTTTATGAACCTTTCAGACCCAGTCACATGTTCTTCCCTCTAGAGATGTAAAGGGTAGAAAAATGGGGGTCTTTAGTGAAAGGAGAGTCTTGCGCGAAAAGTATCTGTCCACAGGAGCTGAAAGACTCGAGATGAAATCAGGACCCTAAACAATATGGTGACTCCCGAAACAGAAGTATTTTATTTGGACTTTCACAGTTGGGTTCTGCCTCCAGGCTGCCAGGCACCCGTGCCGCACAGTTCTGTAGTCTTATTCTTTCTCCTTGCGGCTCATTCAGCACTTCTGAAATCTGTGACCAACTGTATTTGGCACATGGGATGAAAATGCATAGGATAAAAAAAGGCCAAGAAACTGTGCACAGCCCAAGGTATTACATTTAGCTGGGCCTTGAACCCTCTCCAAAGTTTTCCTCTCCCTTCCACAGCTGGATTGCCCAATGCAATATTTTTTCAGGCGCTAAAGAAGATGCTTGTGAATTCTTGTATCTTTGCTCCCTTTCAAAAGAAGTTGTCTTATATTTTTGTCTTTCTGGGAAATATAAACCTAAAATTACCCTAGTTCTGAGCAGAAACAGAATAATGATGAATCTGGAAATAAAAGGCCCATACCCCTCGTAACGGTTTCCAATATGACACTTGGAGGTGGATTATATAAAGAAACAAACAACCACAAAAACATAAAAACATCAGGCAAGCTCAATACCTTCCAGGGTAGTATAGCCCAGTAAAGAAAACAAGAAATGCTGATCCATGAGAGACAGTATGCTTGGGATTAAGCAGCAAAACACAGAAACTCCTTTTAAGAAGAGATTTAAACTATGGAAACAAACAAGAAGTGAAAGCAGTTAATGAAAAAAACTCCAACGGACAAGATGAAAAAAGCACGATGTAGAAGAAGCAAGGAATGAGAAAAGTGTGCTAAAATGAAAAATTTGAATTGGCAGGCAGTGAGGGAGCTGAGAAGAATAAAGAGAACAGCTATAATAAGGATAGGGTAAGACTATTAGACTAACAATAGGTAGTCTTCAGAAAAGATGGGGATCAGGAGAAACAGAGAAAAGTGACAAATCAGTCTGATTTGCATGAGCTTTAAGAGACCGCAGAGGGTAGGCAGAGAAATGAAGAAATAAGCATAGATAATATGGCCGATGTTGAGGCACAAAACAAGAGATACCTGGAAGGGTTTATCCGCTGAAACAAAATTAAAAATCGCGGTGAACTGTGCTAAAAAATATACATGCCTGTTTTGATAGTGTGGGAGAGAAGGGTCCAGAGCAGAGCACCACCGGTTTTAAAAAAGGTATTTTCTTGGCAATAACAACAAAAATGACACAAACGCTGCTAGTGAGAAAAGAAAGATGAATAGTGAGAATCGGAGGGGAAGAAAAGAATTTCTGTTTTTGTTATCTTTAAAGCAGTTGTATCTCTCCAAGAGGGAGATAAGGCAAGTAGAAACAGAATTATTGATGAGTGCGTGAGCAGACAAGAAAGAAGGAACATACCTGGGTGCTATGAGCATACCAATATCGGTGGCCAGGAGCAAAAGTGCTGCTGATAGGGTAAATATGAAGATAACATAGAGACCAAAACCAACACCCTGGGCATATTGCTAAGAGAAGCGCCTCAAAACTGCTAAAAACTTGAGCAGAGTCAGTCAGTCAGACTGGAAGAAGGGTGAACTGAAACCCCAGTACCATGATAACGAAGAAGAAGGAAACAAACCGCTGTGTCAAACACGGCGCTGGCGATTCGATTCCTGAGCAAAGCAAGGATGTCTGGTAGTAGAATGACACAGAGCCAGAGCGTCGAAGGGCAAAGTGCTAGAAAGTGGCTCATCCCTTAATGCTTGAGGTTTATCATTAAGGTTACATTTCTTTCCTGCAGAACCTCTTTTCCAACTCGGTGTGTTCCTAACTTGGTGAATTCCGCTAACTTATGTCTGGCATTTCTCTTCCCAGAAAGCAGTCATACAGCAGGGTGAAGGAACAAAGTCTGAGATGCAGAGAAGTATAGCACCACCATTTTTCTCTGCTACAAGAGGTATACCATCACTGCCCACTCAGGAAATTTGATATTTTGACCTTATAGATTTCAGCTGTAGCACAAACAGCTCTAGGGAAGACTTTGAAAACAACAGAATGGAAGGGCTGAGTGACTGCAGCCAAAAGAAGTTACAGGGCAAGGATGAGAACAAGACATAAAGACTCCTCTGGTCTGTTGTCCATAGAACAGAAAGATGCTTTAGAAAGCAATGTTATCGCCTTTACAAAAAAAAGTTGATGCCAGCTCATATGGTAGGAAACCATTTTAAGCTTACAAAGAAATATATGGAGAAAGAGGAATCGGAGCTAAGGAAGAGAAGGCACTGATAAACTCTCTGTGAGACTGTAGAAAGCATAAGACAAAACCACTGATCAAATGAACTTGAAAGAGTTAAACTAACATTAGTTATGTCCTTCTACATGTCTTAGAGAAATAATCCCTGTAGATGAACAAAAATAATAGGTAAGTGCATTATAGGTACCTTGACAGTTTCAGTAGCAACATACGTAAAACTGGGTTTGCTGCAGTTTTAAATAAATAAAGCATTCCTTATTTTTGTTTTAAGTTGACCTATAGGGCTCCTGGACACTGTTCAGCCGTCACTCAGAAGTGGTTGCTCTTTAGTCATTAGTGAATTCCAGTACGGCAATACTTGTAAGAGTCAAAATCATACAGAAGAGACATTCCACTATAACCCCACGTTTTCACTGACTCTGACCTCCCCAGGGAATAAAAACTGACAGAATAATTTTATGTTCCTAAGTACAAAGGGAGCTGCCCCCCTGCTGTCCTCCCCCTAAAACTTGAGAATTATTCTTTGGACTACAGTGGTTTGCAAAGAGGGTGTGTGGACATGTGTATACCAGAACTCCTTCAAAAGAACATTAAGGATACATTGTCAAGCACTAAGTTAAAGTCAGAATGAAATGTGTCAGTATAGCTTTCTCTCAGGCTCCCTGCCTTTTTACTAACTATTATTTAACATCATTATCACATTCATCTTTTTTCTGCAGGACCTCTTCCCCATTGAGCTCACAAGGTGGGCAGCAATCACTAAATGGACAGCTATTCAAGGTTACCTTTTATCCTCACTATTCAGTGGGTGCTCCATGAGTTAACTACCACATCACCCAAATCCTGCCTTTGAGCTTTTCTATGATGCCCTCATTGTAGTGTACTACTTCTTTACAAACAGTAGTAAATACATTTTCACCAAGCTCCTCATGTGACTAACTGCTATTATACCTTGTCACTTGAAGAGCTTAAACAAGAAGTCATTTAATACTCTATACCACTTCATTTGTATGCCCACGCTGTCCTAGGAAAAGTCCTCCTGAAGGCCGGATTCACTGTCCATCCAGACAGCAAGCCTGGGAGCACAAACCTAGGCACAGCCTGAGGGTACCTCCACATCGCACAGAAAACCACTCGGGGGATAGGACCCTCTGAAGCCAACTGTTTTAAATAGGACCTTGTATTTGGAACTGCCAGGGACTACTGAGCAATTTCACTGGAGTTTTTCACAACAGGAACACTAAAACCAGATATTATAATATTCCAAGGACAAGAAGTCAATGAAATTTCAGGAGAAACAGTGTGTTGGAGGGGGTATCTCCCTCTAATTAGAAAGACCTGCTCTACGAAACTTTATCTCAAGTTGGTGTGAGGACCCTACGACCACCTATGCAACAGAACCCTTCTTTCAGACCCTTCCCTTCGTTATTCACAGACCCACACAGACCTGGCAACGCTGACCTGCAAGGGACAGGTCTCCACCCATTCTTCTTCCTTCCCATTTCTATTATGTAAAAGAAGGTCTGCTTGAATTTGACAGTGGAAACTGGGAGTCAGAGGGTGCACACAGCAGTGTACGAGGGCACTGCAGTACCACACGATTATGAATAATGACTTGCACACCCTCAGAATCATGATAAGGCCGGCATGTGCACCTCACCCATTACCTCAGCAATGATGAAAGCATTGATTTCTGTATCACCATGTAACGATGCTGCAATGTAGCAATTTGGGCTACACTTTCTCTGGCAGTTATCCTGCAATTCTTTTGGAAGGAGAATAATGCAAGATGAAATGTAACTTTTATATAGTTTTCCTAAAGCCGCTTTAATCTTACATGGATCTTTTAACTGGTAAGAAAAGGGAGTATGGCGGGAGAAGATACATCAGATTGACCCTCATATCCTCCACATGCATCTATAGCAAAGAGCGGAGAGAATGTTCCTCAAAACAGTTAATGGGATCCTTCAGCAAGCAAAGAACAGTACGAGTCTCCCCTTCTGCACATGCTTCACTCTTGGAAAAATTGGTCTTGTAAGTTTAAAACTCTCCTTTTGGCTGGCGTGAGCTGCATTTCCTCAGCAGATTATCCCTGATCTCACTGCCCTTGGCAGCATTAGAGGGGTCACATTTTTACATGGCTGAACTACTCGAACAATTTCTTCAAAAGTATGAAATAAAAACATTCTTTCCTTCAAAGCAGCCATGAATGCTTTCTTCTTTATTCTGTTTGTTCAGTTTTTCTTTTTAAGTCAATAAACACTTTATACCTTGTATTCATTGCAAGAAAAACAAATTCTACTCTATCACTAGTATCTACATTCTGTTTACAGCATCAGCTGCTGAAAATGAAGGATTTCACATGTGCCTTAAATTCCCTTCTAAGATTTAAGTGCAACCCCTAAATGATTCTCTCCCAGTAAAAGTTCTAATTGTATTTGGCAGGAATGGAGTGGGAAGTGGCATCTCTGATTATCTTCTGCCAAACCTCAAAGAGCTGCTGTGTCCCGTTTCCCAGCTCCCAGGAGAGAAGCGGTACAGTAAACACCATCTTCTTAGGTACTACATGTAGCAGCAGCAGATGCATTTGCAAAGGTCACCTATTTTTTTCTGCTAACTTTCCTTTAAATCCAAATGTTTATTCTGAACTATTTAAAGCAGAGCCTGCTTATACATGGTGGTGTGAATGCAAACTGCATGTTATAGCTCTCTTTTGTTATAAATGGATAAGATTTACCCAGGTGTTAATAGAGTTCAGGATAGGGGTAGTGCTAATATAAGGTAACCAAAAACTTACTCAGTCCTTTTATATGGTCAAAATATGGCACTTCAGCCTGTATGAGTCCCCAGAAATATGAAACAGCCATTCTTGAATGCTTTTTCTCTTTGAAACATGTATCCTCATACAAGTCTAATAAAGGAGATTACCTCCAACATCAAGTCAACTTCTATTTCTTTTTTTTTGTTTCCTAGACAGACTAATAGGATTATCAGTACTATATCCTGAAATTCATATTCAAAAGCAACAGCAGCCAAACCTTTGCCATGGAGACCAGAGCAGAAGGTGAAACCGTGAAAGGTTTACTGTGTGGTTCTTCAGAAGGTATTAAAATGCACCCAACAAGCTCATCCAGCAGAGAGAGGCTACGAAGGAAAAAGCAATGACACGCCTGTAAGGATCCAGAAGGTCTAGTTGCTCTCAAAAAAAGACAGAACAGATTCCTTTATGGGAAGTCTTAATTAGGTAACAAACCACTTCATCTGAGGCGTGTTGGATTCGTGCACTCGTATCCTCATTTGGTAAGAAGTGTTTTAAAGTTATCATGGGCTCTTCTGCTCTGTGCCGATAGCCTGTTCCTGTCATTCCGACAGATTTACCCTTTTTTCCCCTCCAAGTCATGCCAATGTGCAGGTCTATTTCTCTTTGTGCTGTCGCAGCTCTTCCATCCACTCCCCACGCATGCCAGGCCAAGTTCCCCTCCATTCCAGTGTGGAAGCTTTCTTCTCCTCCTGCGTTCTCCTGAGAGGTTTATTGTCACTTCTGCCATCTCTGTCCCTGGATCCAGCACTGCAGTGTCCAAGAGCAGTACCTCCAAAGAAAGTCTTACTAAGCCAAACACCAGGACCAAAACGTGCTCTCCAGCCTGAAGGTGAAGACCGACAAAGAGATGGAATGTGCTCAGTGTAAAAGGGGCCCTTGGAAGAAATTAGCTGCTAGATGGGTTGCCACTGAGCATGTGTAAACCGATTTTTTTCTAGGATAATAACTATGAGAAGCATAGATTTGCTTCTATGAAAACAGCAGAAGAGATATACCTCATAAATAGGCAAGTTTCCTTTGAGTCTGTTTTTTCTAGTACCTGGACATTCCAGATCTGCTTCTCACACAGAAATACCCCCAAATGGACTTGATTAATTTTAAGCTGCAGAACAATATGCTTTTCTCCAGTGCATTTCTCAGAAAGGCCAGGAACAAACATGCAGAAAATAGGATGAGTTTCTGGCAGATCTGCAGCCCAAAAAACTTCAGCTTCTAAGTTTAGCAAAGTTATAAGCTTCTCTAATTTGAGGTTCTGGGCATTATCAACCAGAAGTCATGCAATTAGCTCCAAGTAATATATTTCTGATGCCTAACATAAGAAATAGCATAAACTATTAAGAAGGAAAGAAAAATTGAACTAGAATGGCTAGATCTTGCCCTTATAAGCAGCAAATCAATCTAGCTTACTTCAGTGGGCTCTACAATTACAAATGAGGGAAGAATCACCTGAAGTTTCTTAAGCTCTGTTTTCAGACTTCTGCCTTTTTTTGGCCGGCTGCCTGCGAGAGTCTGCATCTCTGAAACAGCCTCCCTGATGCATTGTTTCCTGAAACCAAAGAATACCAAAAGGCAAGCATAATTATTCTCAGTGTTGGACACTTGAAACAAATGGCAGGAGACATAAATTATGAGAAGACCTATAAGCCTGTATCTGATGAGGAATAATGAACTATTGCAAAGACAGAGAAAAATTGAAGTGCAAAGGCATTTAACACTTTACACATTAATAATGTAATCAAACTTTCTAAGATCACAGATCTTTCTCATTTTTTTTAGAAAGGGATCAAAGTGTTTTGCCTTAGGACATATTTTATCTGGACCATTTCATCTGCTGTCATTACCAGGCGACTGTAGGATAACAGTCCTTTTACTAATTGACTTATTTAACCTTAAAGCACCTAAACCATTTTTTGGCGCTATCCTGCAGAAAGTCCAACATTCACAGCTGAAAACAGTTCATTATCAGTTTTTTAAAGCATATGTGAGTTTTAAGTAGCATTTGGGGCTTATCATTAGCACGAACACTCAAAAGGCTAAATATACCCTGGTACATCATGAACTAGCATGACATTTGCCACTGGAGTTCATTCTGTAAAACACGATTCCATTTCACCTTTCTCTAGCCCCAATAAAGCATTTCAGGGGTCTCCAGAGGCCCAGAGGGATAACAAGACCTTATTTTACAAAGCTGATAGCTGCAAACGTCTCTTAGATGCACTGAGTTTGCCCCATGGCTTAGATGCCAAGAACATTTCAGTGCTTGTGGAGTAGTTTGCTAGTAACATACTCATTTTTCATGCACGTTTGTCTTATGTGCATGAACAGAAAAACTTCAATATTTCTAAGGATTTTGGAAAAACAGAGCTTAAGTTTTGCCTGGATTTTTATTAGAAAGAAACGGGATACAGAATAGGTTATTTAGATCAAGGTCACTGGGACCAGTGTAATAATTTTGTTTCCAGTGGGATGAAGACTTGAGCCACATCCCTGTTACTATTTTGGACCAAAAAAAAAGGCAAAATTTGTAAACAAAGTATTATTTCAAGACTAAAAAGCCAAAAATAAAAAATAAAGAGCTCATTGTTAGACTGCAAATAATCTTTTATCAAAACAAAAAAAGATTTAAAGAAAATCTTTAATTAATCCTACTAATTACATACCTAGGATGTCATTCCAAATTCTCTTTCATTCAAGTGCTGCTCAGACACTTGGTCTGAAGTCTGTGGTTCACGCTCAGCCTTCAGCAATTCAGATTTTATTTACTACAGCAGTGTACCTAAACGAGAATCCAGAAATTTACTGGTCCAGGAGGAGTGGAAAGGAAGGAAGGAAGCTCTGTGTCCAGCTGGCAGTCACTGAGTTGAGGAACCCAAGTTAAGGAAACTGCAGATCTTTATAGATTATGGCAAAACATACCTGCTGCATCCAGTCTCGAGAGGCTCTGCCACAGTCAGCATCAGGGTGATAAAGAAAGGTGGACAAAAAAAAAATGAAAAAAAGCAAGTTATAAAGACAGGCTGCAGGAACTAATTTTGCCATACATGAGACCCTTCATTTCTTGAACTTCCCAGACTGACGTGGTTACGCAGACTGCCACAAAGAAAACGAAGGCAGCCAGCAGCTTCCCAACTTAAGGCTGGCTGTTCAGGCAATGTGGTCCATCACAAGATTCCTCAGCCTCTCCAAGAACGGGCAGAAATATAGACCCAAAGCTCTATTAAATTACAAACTTATTTAAAAATCATACCTGATTGCAGCCTTTAAGTAGGGTGCAGCCAGGAGCACACCTATACCTCCTTCTTGAACATCTGGCATACAGGTGGGTTGGAACAAAACTGTACCCCATGCATTTACCTCCCCAAATCCACTAGTGCCTACACTTCCAGGAGGACTGTCTATCCCATGTCCTCCACCTCCCAGTAAACATTGTGGAGGTCTAAGCACTTCTGAAAAGTCTTGACCAAGCTGACTAGTTTCCTGAACATTCACTAACAAGCAATTCCTACTAACTCATTTATTAACAATAAATGAATAGTCTACCAGTGCTGGGCAAGTGGATCGCAGCCCCACACGTTTATGAAAATATCTGAGTAATCTCAGCAGTACGTGCCAACTCTCAATGTATTGTTTTTAAAGTGCTGTTATAGTTCACTGCATGTTTAATTTTTCATAGTTTATAAATTTATAACCATTGCTGTTTGTGGTGTAGGAAGGTCTGGAATCAGAAGGTCGATACTGGATCATCTTAAGGGCTAGCCCACAAATCATTTCTTCTGCGGTGCCAGCTAGAGAATAGAGTTGAGGAAGCCTTCAGAGCTTTCTGAGGAGAAATAACACTTTTCTGAGAGTGGTCAATGCATTCATCAAGAATTCTGGAGGCTGCCTCAGATGTGGGGCAGAAGCTCAAACTGCCACTCTCCCAGACAGCAATGAGCTGCACTAGACCCACCGCTAGCAAGATTCAAACAAAAGGGGATAAAAACCAGACAAACCAAACACAATACCAAACGTATTGACAGTACCGTACCATCAGGATGTCCACGACCCGAATCTTGACCTCTGCTCTGTGCTGCCCTTTGAGCCTACGGGCCCTGAGCGAGCTTTACTTTGAGCCACTCGGACCTGCGGCTGTGTTTCTGCATCCCCTTCCTTTGGTCCCGCTCCTTTCCAGAAAGGAGGGATGGTGGCTTCTGCACAGCCCCTCTGCTCTAGCACCGGGACAAGGAGAAAACGAGCTGGGTTTTGCATCTCTTCCCTTGTCAGAGAAAAAGGGATGAGGTGGGACAGAGGAGAGTGTTGTGTACATGGACTTGAAGACCCAGGCGAGAAAGAAAACATTTTGGGGCATGGAGATTTCTATAGGAGAAGGGGCCTCATGCTCCAAATGGAGAGAAGCTTACATCCTATGAAATCTTGCTGGGGTGGAGGACCTTGCTCCAGGGAAGGAGATGCAAAATAGGGACCTCAGCACCCAACTGGGTGACGGCCCCTACTGCAAAACAAAGTCTAGGGATGACTTTTGAGATCAGCTCAGCCAGGCTCCACCAGTGGCTACATGCCTTCAGCAGCTACTAAGGATGATATTTTGCTTGGGTTTTAACGGAACTTTGACAGAAGACAGCTGGATCTTCAACATCTTACATGTTCAACTGTAGCCAAAGGGTTGTATCATCACTCAGAAAACTAATTGCACAGACAGTGATCAAAGAAGACACACTTACCCACAGATTCTCAACCCACAGTAAAGAGATGAAGGGCACTAAATGTTTGCACCTACATCCCCAACCACGTATTCTCCAGCTGCAAGATTCATTTTGGATGAGCTCTATACACGGTGCATACGCTCGGTCCTTAAACAAGCCCCAGCACCGTCCAATTTGGCACCGGAGACGTTACCAGAGCCCTGGCAGTACCGCTGGAATAGCTCTCCCAGGTGGAACATCTCTCTTCCCGCGGAGTGGCTGGTTTGTTCCTTGCCTTCGAAGACATACTGCCTTGGCAGACCCGCAACAGAGCCAAATCTTGCAGCCTCTGCTGCCGCTTGGTTGTTTACTGTTCTGTCATTTAACCAGCAACATTTCACCGGATTAGACTCAAAACATGAAAAAGCTGATTGCAAGATGACCACAGACAGAGAAGACCATTTCCCAGTCAGGTCTAGGAAGAACAAAATCTCCCCTCTCCGAAGGCTACCGCATTCTGCAAATTCACCGTTTGCACGCCGCAGGTCCAGCTGGGTTTCTTTCAGTACCAGTGTGCAGTTAGCAGTAAAGAGTAATCATCCTTCTTACAACGGAAGCATCGATCATGCTAACAGTAGGAACATAAGAAGTAGACAAAGCCATTTGAGAACGGAGGTCTTCATGTTGTGTCCATCTGCCCTTACGGTGTAACGATAGCACAGGTCAGCCTGACTTCTTCAGCTGCACAGCACAGAACCGCTTTGGTCTGAGCAGTCCCCTAAGAGCTTCTTCTTTTGGAAGGAGAGGATCTCCTTTTAGCCATCCAGAGTTCCTCTGCTCGGATTGGCTCCAGCACTTCCTCTGCATCTTCAGCCGCCTTCTCCATTTCTGCTTGTTTTCTCAACAGTCTTGATTTAACATCTCCAGCTAGCAACTGTCCTCCTGACTTAGTTAATACACCCTGTCCACAACACAGAGCACTTGCATTTTCATGATGCGCTGTATTCTGTAAATACTGGTGGAAGGTTATGTTTTAGAGACAGATGTTAATTCACTGTCAAGTGGCTCAAGGTTTAAAGCACCACAATACCAGCAAATTAAATTAATGCAGAGTTGGATCAAAGTCAAGATATGCCTGCAAATTTGTATGTGGACAAGTGCCTTTTTTTAAAAAAAAAAATGTATTCCCAGGGCTGATATTTAAAGATTTTTTTTAATTATTTACTCAAAGAATACGTATTTGGAATAACAAAAATACAGAAAACAAGATTCTCCAAATATTCTAGAAAACAAGGAGTACAGACACTTAAACTTGTGTCTATTTATAGCATTTCATTTATTTTCTGCATGTGATACCCAAAGAAATAAATGTCCATATTGACTGTAGTGACATTCACCGCATACAGATGATTTCCCCTCCAAGGAACGTTTTGGGTATAGTTACGTTCAGCTCTCTGGGAGGACTTCATCATCTATTCTTTCAAAATAGGTTGTTTACACTGCTGTTTTAAGGCCCATTCCTCATAAACGCATTGGGACTACTGACCTGCACATGGCACGGTCTGAGCCTTTTCAGATCCGTAGGTAAATAAAGGAGCAGACAAGGGGAGGCAGAAGCCTCACAACACGCTGTGGCACGAACACGAGCCCTGCTGTGACGATGCGATGGGAGGACAGAAAGGTTACGCATTCACCATTTCGTATGCAGCAGCTGTCTGATAGGCATTTACTACGAGATTTATCTAGGTCTGCGGAAAACAGGACAAGAAGAACTTTTAACAAATGGTATGAAAAAAAAAGGCAAGTTGAACACTTGAAGGCTATGCTATATCTTCTATACTTCGAAAACTATACGCTGCTTTTGACTGGAATTGCTTTAGCCAGAAGTGTGGTAACGTATCTTAGCAACAGTGGCAAGGGGGAAGACTTACTGTACTGTAAAAGAATTAAAACAAAATGTATATAGCTGCTGACTGTTATAAATACATCCCTACCACTCTGAGGGGGTGTTCAATTATACTCCTGATTACTTTTCACGTTTCCTTTTTCAAAGGGGTGGGGGCATTTCTCCAGTTTTCAGCTCACCCATGAAGAGCCCTAAGCATTTTAATTCCCCTTCAGCTCCAGCTCGGACTAGACAGGCCTTACAACCTGTCACTATCCCAGCTCCTTGAGAAAAAACCATTAGGGTAGCACCCAGGAGATGTGAGCCCCCCGGCCTCTCCCTCAGGGGTTCGGCTGCCATCAGCCCAGCGCAGCGTTTTCCAGCTCTGCCTACAGCAGGTGAGACCAGACATACCGGGACTGCAATACTTCACAGTCCTACTTGTCAGGCAAAGAGAAAGCTTCCTGCAGTGGGGGAAAGTTTGCACAATTTCACCTTTTGCTAAGGTGTGTAGTTTCCCACACGTCAAGTAACCTACTGAGCACAAGCTTTGTCTATGCCCCCTACCCAAGTCCCCAGGCCAGGCCAAGCCCCTTGCAGGCTTCCCACCTTCCCACCTTCCGCAAGGTGAGGTTAAGAGCGCTACAGGACTTTCCTCCTCCTGGGGAGGGCTGTGTGGGCAGCAGGGACAGGGATGGCAGGGACCACATCCCCCTCCTGCTGCGGGTGCAGGGGAAAGCGCTCAGCTGCGCCAGAGGCACTGAACTCCGAGAGCAAGGGCTCCAGCTTCCGAGTGACAGAGAGCCAGAGTACTGAAAACACCAGTGAAAAAAGTGAAAACAACTTTTTTTTTTTCCTTCAGCAAGGGCAGGTGGGCTCCAATTTAATTTTTAAGGGTTATCCTCTGCAAGTAACTCCGGCAATGGCTACAAAGAACAGCCCCACCGGAGTACCCTTGCAGCAAATAGTTTGTTCAGCTTTCCTGGGAATGAACACGACTACTGTCTACCTCCTAGCGAAACTTCATTTAATACCTGTGAAACGCTTGGAAATCTTGCCGGTGATTATTCCCTCCCAAGGAATTCCCTCCCTTGCTGTTTGCTACGGTAGGGGAGAGCTCTCGGTCCCTGCAGCTTGGGGCAGACGTACATGCAAGGACAGAGCAGGTGGCTGCCTAGGACAGCAAACTCGTCAGGGGACACTGAGAGCGTGCAATACTTCGGCTGGATATTTTTCAACCTTATGTCCTACAGAGGATGGGGGGAAAGGGTTAGAAACAAACACAAGCTGACTCTGCTTAGACTTGCCCAGTATTATTTTTCAAGGCTTTTGGACTATCTGCTCCATCCAATGATCTATCTGGCACCGTCATTACTCCAGAGGTGTAGAGACTAATTCCGTCCTAAGTGTTCTCACCTTTCGAAAGGCCGCACTTGACTGCTATTACGAATTCCGCGCATGATGAAGACATTTAAAGCCTCCCAGGCTTTCTCACAAGCAGATGTCTTTCATGCCTCGCTCTTATTAGTCCACCAGATGAATTTCCACACACACATACGCCCGCCCGCTCCTCACACCAGACGTTGCCGCTGTGAAATACGGCTGCTGTCACCCGTGCCACAGGCACACGCGGCCACGGACACCCGTGGGAGAGATGCATCTGTATCCCCAAGCAGCCCTACACTCCACCACCTCCTCCTCATCTTCATCATCATCATCCTCATCATCCTC
>NW_009637087.1:0-21141 GCF_000690535.1 Cariama cristata | reverse complement strand
GGTATTCCTTTCCAGGCCATGAGCTGCCAAAATTAAACATGGTAAAAGTAATTATATATTAATAATGTAAAGCAATTGTTATGTAGAGCTAAATCCCTAAGTTCTTATTCAGTTAGGTTAAGGATTAAGGGTTTTGCTCCATATTGTCTGTTCACCAAACCTAATTACTTGGTTGCAAGTATGCATGGGAAAGAAATTGTGTTGTCTGTCACTGTGTACAGAAACAAAAGATACCGTTCTGTTTTTCATACACTGCTATTGCACTGTTCTCAAAATAGACTCTGAAAATTGAGCTGAAAAAACAGACCTGAATTTGAAACTACCATATCTGTGTTTTGTAGATTTCCAGTCCTGGTGTTAGCAAATAATGGAACAGCCTCTGCATGATAACTAATGGAAAAATGATGAGCAAAATCCTTACTGAGTATAAATGATGTTTAGCCTTGTAGGCCTTTCTGTGTATGGAATGCAACTCTAAGCTTACCTTAAGGTGGTGGTTAGTGGTGACTCTGAGTATAAAATGTCAGTATATTACGCAAGTTTAGCTGTCTTCTCAAAAAGTACTGAGCCCCATTGTGTCTTTTGATATCTAGGAGTAAACCTGAAGTGACTATCTTCAGAATAGTACTTTGTTTACACCAGTTTAAAGCATGTCAGAATTTTGTTCTCTGTATATTGCTTTTGCTCATTGGTTCACCAGATACATAGAATGAAAACACTTGGGGTGATCTGTCCTTTCCAAAGCATAATAATTCTGTTTATAGTCTGGCGGGGGGGGGGGGGGCGGAATCTTTGTACATGCCTGGTCAACTCAGAGCAACCTGTAATAATGGATGTTTGTTGGTATATGTTGATTTATTTTAATATTGAGGTTTTACCAGAATAAAATATTTATGCAGCAGTTTTATTTCACTAATGATGATCAGGGAGTAAATAGCTGCATGACTTTCTTTGTTAAAAATCTTTCAAGCAGAGAAGAGGCAGTTGAGAATTCCTTTGCACACAAAGCAGTTAGACTTCTCTTTAGCGCTAGAATGGGTCCAGTTCCTGACTGAGCCTGACCTCTGAGAACCTCTGGTGACAGAAATTACTCTAAAAAATGACTTGTTATTTCAGCTTAAGATTCCTTTAGTGAGGAGGAGGGAAGGAGGAAAATGGGGGCACGGATGTGGCCAGATTCTGTCTCATCTCCCTAGGTTTTTAGTGCTCTGTGTGTGTCAGTCCCAGACATAGTCAGTAACTACTGGCTTGGGGATAGCAGGATCACTCTAAGACTCAGTAAAATCACGAAATTATGACAAAGAACTTAGATATGGTCAGATCCTCAACTGCTGTAACTCTGTCTGTCTGACTTGTGACAGTGCTCGGGGGCTGCAGCATCTCTCAGAAGTAGAGATCAGAGATAAGGTAATTCTGTGCTATCCTCATGCACTGTATACAACCTGAATGGCCAAAGCAAAAGTGCTTATCAGAAGGCTTACAGGTTCTGGCATCTTCAGTATAATTCTGTTTTGTTATTTTGAAATACCTTGAGTCCATAGAATCATCCAAGGGATATGCAGCCTGCATTGATCTGCTTAAAGTACAATCACTTTGTCTGGTATTAATGAAGAAATTAACTTTAATTCCTGTTCTCACTTTCCTGCAGCTCATATATGGGCTTTTACAGTTCTCAGCTTCAGAAGTTTCTTTTTCCCTTTCATGAATCTTTGGAAATGGCAGAGCAAAAATATCTAAGAAATCCAAACTTGGAGAAACTTTCAAAAAGTTTGGGTGTGGTTTGTTTTTTTTTTTCAGGCAGTAGAAGAAAGAGAGTACTGAAATAGGAAAGTAAAATAATTCTTTTTCCCCAAGGACTTGGAGTGCAGTGTGATTGTATTTTTCTGATAAAATGGCTTTATAACTCTGCAGTGTGAATAAATAAAACCTGTAAACCTGTTCTGTAAGACAGACCTTTTAGGATCGGATGTCTCTCTAATGTTCTTTGGTCATGAGTCAATTCTTAGTCTTTACCTCTGTTTTGCTGCTGCAGTGCAGATATTGCTTGCAACTACATTGATCCTTGGGCAGAAACATTATTCTGGGTGTCCTAATGCTTTTTAATTCTCTCAGACTAACTTAACTCCAATGCATTCCTTTTCTAGCTATAGAATAAGGAAATTTATTGCCTTGAGATTGTACTATACAAATCCCTTGTGAACCCCATAATAAGAGTCATCTTGTTTATTCTTCCTCATATGGAAGTTACCTGTTGTTTCTTCTGCCCTACTGTATGATTTCCTCAAAAGAAAAAAATTAAGACAGAAACAGAAGAGGATGGCTTAGCAGTTCCCAGGAACACAATGAAAGATTTACTTGAATAGCAGAATTCAAAGCAAATCCATACACTGGATCCATTCATAATTATATATTCACAGTAGGCCTACAGAACAGTATTTTTTGTCCCAGATAGACAAGAAAACATGGACATTACCTTTAGAAGTTCTAGTAATGTTTTTATATCACTAAAGGCTGTTAGGTCTCATTCAGTTCTGGAAAGCACCTTCTGGACTTACTGTATACTGTATCTCTTACCTGTCAGAAAGACAACTGTTGGAGCTGGGTGGACTGTTTGCAGAAAATATCATGTGGTCTCATTGTCTAACCACAAAGCAACTGATACTGGACTGATGTCCTCAAGTGTTTTTGGCAAAAGCTGTGGTACAGACCCACCTGAAACCTTGCCTTCAAGTTTTGTTACAGATCTGACTCTGAAAGCATCTGGCATTCCAGTTTATATGAATAATTTTGATGGGTCAGATTAGTCATATGTGCTTATTTCTGCGTCCCAACGGGACAAGTATTTCTAGTGTAAATACTTGTCTGAATTTAAGAACATGAATTTCTGAAAGCCGCAGCTGTAAAATTGTATGTATATCTACGCTACTGAAAATCTAATACCAAAAATGGTATTGAAAACTAACAAGGGGAAAGTCTAAGTATGGATTATGTTGGCTTTTTTTTTTTTAAATCTTAGTGAAATATCCTGATAGTATTTGCTGAAGTCTTAGTAAAATGTGAGAGAATACTAAGAGTTAGAAAAGCTATTTCCTGTGTTGGTAGCAGCATAGAAAATGCAATCTCACCTTAGAATAGTATTGATATTTTCATTTATGATGACAACTAATAAGATGACTTCTATTCATGCGCATCCATCTATCTATATAGACGCATCTTGCAAAGATCTATATGTTTATAGTAGGAAAAATAAATAAAACTGAAAAAATATTTTTAAATCCAAGCGTGTAATTTTCCCCCTTATCCTTTAAGATGCATTTATGTAATTGTGCTCATTATTTAAAGATATGAATAAATTACTTCAAAATCTAGTAAATGATGTTGCAAGAAACTATAAAACTAGTGGGAAAGAGCCTTTTTCTTTGTTGCAAACTACTGGAGACTGATGGCTGCCTACAGAGTGATAAAACCTGGTAACAGCTGTAAATCACATTGTGCAAGATTCTGTTTCAAATATATAGTAGCTTATTCCTTGCTTTGTTTGCTTTCTGACACGTTTCTCAGCCACATGTTGAAGGAAAACCAGTCATCTCTTAGTTTTTTACTTTTCCCTGCCATTTGAATAGTACTTAATATTCTTCTGTAAGGCTGATCCCTTTCTTTCCCTTTTTTTCATTGGGTCTATACAATGCGTCAGAGATCCCTTGCCTTTTTTCTCTAATTTTTCATAATTGTATCGAATTACTTTTTAGAAAGTACAACAGGAGGATATATTTCTCCTACTAGTGATCAGTAAAACATATTCTGCTTTGTAAGCATGACTTAACTCTGGGTGGTTTTATTATGAAGAGTAGGGACTGAATCTGAGTATGAAGAACTGGGAAAAAAAATGGCAGCAGTGGAATGTGTTAGGCTGTATCATACTCTTCTGAGAAGTGCTGAGAGCCTCATTGCATAATTAAAAATTGACTGTACTGTATACTCAATAACAAGGCTAAGCAGATAATTTAATCTAAACAATTGAACAAAATTAGCGTCCTCTTTTACTAGAATGAGTCTACAGGCAGAATACTATTTGCAGCAACATTTCTGTAAATAGTTCCTGGTGTGCAGCTATTTTATGAATAATTCACAAACATGAATGCTAAAATTTGAGCTACTTAGGATTGATAAGCCATAAAATATATTGGTATTTCTTAAATGAGTGGACAAAATTTGTTATCCTGTAGAAATGCAAGTACAAATTATAAACTCATATTCAAAAATATATTGCAATATTCACCCAACATTCTGCTCTGTCGTCAATTTTGTTTGCTAGAAAAGGAGAACAAACAATTTTGAACCTATGTTTAAAAATTGGAATGACTATTTGTGGAAGACTTTATTTCTGTTTTCTTTCCCATCTACTGAGAACAGTGCATTAGGAAAGAAAAATATTGAATCATTTGATCTTTTTCATCCTTACTTTCTTCATAGGCATCTTGCACTGATGTGCTTGTCCAGTAGGAGATAATCTTTGATGGGCATAGGTCTGCTTAGTCACAGGCATTGTGGCATTCTAACTCACAACTGATTGATGTCGCAAGTGAGAAACAAATCTAGCTTTGCTGCTGGGGCCTTGACTTTTTCTTTGGAGATGTCTTGGTTTTATCCTTGGTGGAAGGCAGAAGGAGGTATAGCCATAGGGCTTTCTTTAGGCAAACAGCAGTGTATTTTTTAATGAAACATATCCAAGTCCCAATCTACTTTGGTACTGTTAGTCTTATTTTTAATATGCTCTTCTATTAATAGGTCAGTACCTTTATGAAAAACAAAATAGTCCTCAAGATATTATCACATTTTTTCAGATATTTCCATTTTCAGTGTTTCCAGGGTGTTCCCAGTAGAATTATTTGTTTTAATCTCACATCATGTCATTTGGGTTTCCTGTTATCTTCCTTTCCTAAGCCTATTCTTTCCACTTTTCAGAGTACCCAGTACATTTTTCATAATGTGCCCACTATTTAGCACTTTCTTCTAAGTCCTTATTGCTGCCATTCTTCTTCCCATCATAAGCTATCACTGTACCACAGTCTGTTCATTTAACATTGATTTTGTATTTTATCCTATAAGGATTATATGTCATGCATTCAGCATTTATAATATGTGCGTTGTTCCAAACAACACAATTCAGAAGAAACAATTGTTGTGCCATGTGACAACTGAAGTAGCAAAAAAAGTATTGGGATGCATTTATCTGCTCAATTCTGATTTTCTAAGTTTGGGCTCTTGAGAGTGCTTGCAAGCTAATTAGCTCTGGGTACAGGCTTTGGCTATAAGCCCACGTAAGGCTAGTTATGGGCATCTAACCGGGCTCCCCACTACCTTGGTTTCAATGGGAGACAAACCCAAGAAGGAGCACTGCAAATAAGTCCCACTGCTCCTGACTGGACAATGAACAGGTCAAGCCTCCAGATGTACCCTAGCATGTATCTGCTGCTTAGTCTGGAGGCAGTCCTTGTCACCAAGAGATCTTTCACATGTAGAAAACAGATTTTGTAAGGGAAATGTACCTGAAACTACATATGTTGCGCTGGTTCTCCCTTCAGAATCAGTGGTGCAAAAAATTAATGAGAAGAAAGGCCCAGTGAAAATGATGATGTGCTTGCCTCTCGATAAAAAAAGAGTACAGGCCAGCAATACATACATATTTATGCAGTTGTTGTTAAGCCTCTATGGCTCCCTCTGTGCTACACCTGAGCTGCCTGGTTATGGGCATGTCCATACTGCAACTGGCTACATGACTGTACAGTGGTTTGCTGGAAAGGTGGTTCTCTGGTGTGCCTCAAGGTAAGCAGTGCAGGTGGTCTAGCATGTAGCTTTGAATTGGATTTAGAAGTTACTTTTAAAAGTCAGCAGTTCCAGAATTTGGATATATGCCCTTGGAAGGATAGCTGAAAGTCTGTCCAGTCCAATGAACAAGTTACCTGATCTGTTTGTTACGGACTTTTAAGTAAAATGAAACATATATGGTGCATGAACCATAATCATGTGAATTCTTGTAATCTTGGGATGTTTTCCTTGGGTTAACAGTGCATTTGGCTTGAAATGCACTTATTTGTAACTCAGAGGAATTGGTTTCAATTATTATTAAAAATAATAATTGAAATAACAAAATGCAGCATATGAAGTCATATGGAGGGAACTGAAGGAATCTGTCAAAACTTAGCAAAACTCTTAAGATTCTTTCAAAACTGGAAAATACCAAAAAGGTTCCTGGAAAAAGAAGCCATGCTCTAAAGACAGCTGAATATGGCAAAAGCAAATGTTTAGCAGTTAAGGGGATCTGTAAGGAACATGGCTAGTCAGAAAGCATTCCAAGATTGCAAACAGGGAGTCTGCAGGTACAGAATAGCAATTAGCATTTTGAATGGAGAAGAAAGGAGAAGCCTAAGGACTTTGGTATGAAATTAGCTAAATAATAGCATATTTTCTGCAGAGAAAGCAAAAATATTAGAAAAGAAAGATATCAAATTTACTAGTTTCTTAAAAACTGCAAATGTTTTGGAAACTAATGATGACATGATACAGTAAGTCTTTCAAACTGTAATTCAAATTTATGACAATGGATAAGAAAAGAGTGATATTTTAACATGAAAAAATTTGCCTAAGAGATTAGTTTCTGGAGGTGAGGGTTCAGTATAATTAGAAAGTGAAATGATCACATCAGTCGTGATGTGTTAGAGGCCATTAAAACAGGAAATTCACAAGATACAAATAGCATATGTCCAAGAATACTAATGAGAAGGGGAAAGTAAGTGTTAGACAATATCTAATTGCATGTGGCTCAGGAAAATTCCGAAGGAGAAAAAATTGCAACCTTGCTTCTATTTAACAGAACAACTAGGTGGTTAGGGCTTATCAGGAATTTTTTTCAGTAACTACCAGCGCTATTACCCTCTGTTTAGAAAGTGGAACCATATGAGAAAACGTGAACTGGTCATGTCCCTTGTATAAAGATGGACTCAATGACCTGACCAGTCTTAACCTTATTTAATTTCTGTGGCATTTCTAAATGGGAGAAAGCTATAAGCAAGAACACTTTATTCTATTCCTGACAGACACTGGTGAATGTAATATGAATGCCAGTAGCATCTGGGTAAATTTTTCTTCTGTATGAACAACAGTGGTGAACCTTAGCCATTAGTGTAGCTTTTCTCACTTGATGAATCTAGAACTGGACAAATTTGAATACTACAGCTACTGCCAGTATTACATCAAAATCCCTTTTCTTTCATTTTCTCAAAAAATTTAAAATTCAAGGGTCTCAATATCACCTGCTGATTTCTTGTACAGTGGCCATATCAGAGACATCAGGGAAGCCATGTCATTCTGTCTTCAGAGAGTGTTTTGAAATCTCCAAAGGAAGAACAGTGTCTCTTCACTTCTTGTTCAGGCCAGAGGAAACGCAAATTAAGCCAACAGATACCTTCTCTCTCCTTGTACGTCATATCCATCAGGGATAATTTCATTGTCTAGTCCGACAAGTAGAGGAATAGATCTGCCTGTACATCCTTCCACACACACATGATGTTGAAGGAGTTGGAACAGTGTTTCTGTTCTTCCTCATGTGCTGCTCTATGGAGCTGGTAGCTCAGAGGGGAAAAGCTACTGCTGACTGCAGTCTAAATACAGGCATTTTGGGAGGAGAAATTGTACTTCTCTGCCCACTCCAAAATTCCACAATCTAGTTCCTCGTGGCACTCAGAAAAGCAAAGTTATCACTTCATGAAATACTTTTTAATGATGATTGTGTGTTTCAGCCAATACAGTTTTTCATTCTTGAGTCCTTGAGGTGAGAAAGATCACTTTAGAGAAGGGAGTGCTTAGTATTTGAAAAAGATAACCACCATGGTCTAAATGAATGGGATATTCTGAGAACATTGATTCAGTCAATATTTCCATTCAAAATTTTCTTCAAATGCATCTTCTTTTTAATTGAGAAAGAGGAGGAGAACAAGCATATATGTCCTCAGACAAATACAATAAAGTTGTATTTTGCTGCTTGAAGCAAAGGACAGAACATTGCTGCTATTGTCAGTACGATTTATTGTCCAGCAGTGTTTTACACCAAAGCAACACAGTGGACATAATGGAGGATGCTGCACTTCTGAAATAAATGTTTCTTGTAGTGGACTTCTGACTGAAAGGACTGATACGAATGCTGAAGGTTTAATTTATAGAAAGGTTATAAACCCAAAATAAACTAGCCATTTCCTCTGCCCTTAGCCCTTAATCCTTCACACCCCCCAACAGAAATAGTTTTATAAGAAATGACTATTTACAGTAGAAGCTGTATCTTTAAATCCATAAAAATTGATAAAGTGAATTAAACATCTTTCATATATAAGCAGGAAATAAACATTAGAAATAAGAAAGATAGCTTGTCCCTGGAAATAAGAGGTTATGAAAAAGATTGATTGGTGGCATAGAGCAGATAATGTAAAATGAGACAGAGATCTTACTTTCCTTAAGTAAACATTTAGCTTTCTCCAGAGAAAGGGTCAGAATTTTTGTCATTGCATTTTTTTATAATAAAATCACAATCTTACAAAGAACCACAAGCCACAGACTAATAGTTAGCTTTTCTAAACAGAATTTGTGATGTTATTCTTTCACGAGCATTTCTCTGGAAAAAAGCCTCTTGTCTCTCCAAAACAACATTTTTCCATCTCAGATCATCACAATTAATAATAAAATTGTAACTTTTCAGCAAAGGTCAGGTCTAGGAAAATAATCATGGAGAGCATAAACTACTGTATGTCTAATTTTAATTTTTTCTGGATGCTGAAATTTGCTTTAAAAGTAGATTTTTTGAAACTTTGAAGAGCTCATTATAAAAATGATGCAGTAGGGGTCTTTGTATTTTATAATTTCTGGTACTTCTCCTGATTCAAATGCATTGGACTCGCACTAACCAACATGACTTACGTATAAAATTATTTTGTCAGAGAGACGTGAATGAATGTTCCAGCTGTGGTGCCAAGAAATATTCAAAAGCTGTTTAAATTGAAAAAACTCTAAAGATCTCAGAGAATTGCAATAGCAACATTTACTCTAGACAAGGACAGCAGCAATCATTTAAAGCCACTAGGGTACCATATGTAAATGTAAGGCCAGTAATTGGAACTTTGGGTACGCTGGCTTTACTCTTTCACTGCAGTGAAGATACATTCGCTGACTTGAACTTTAACAGAATATGTACATGGTTTTATGAGAAAGCAAGTCCAAAGGGCAAAGAAAAATCAGCAAAAGACGACTACAGCACAGAAATTTGAACTCCTTGAATTGTGCTGCATAGATTGCTGATAGCAGCAAGAAGTATGGAAGGGAAACAAGATAGACATGTATTGCTATACTACCTGCTAATACAGAAGTATTTATTTTAGCAGTGTCCACAGGACTAGCATAGCAGAAGGTAATTAAAATTATTTTTATAAACTTCTTATTAAAAAGGATTAGAATGTGAATCAGCTATTTAACCTTGAGACAGCCACAACGGACAGATTTTCTGATGTGGTAAGTGAACCTGTAATATCACGGAAGGTAGAAATATGTGGTGCATATGTAACTCCGGAAGTTTTATGTGCAAATTCAGTAGAGGGGTAAAGATATAACCAATCTCACTATTTATATGCCTTCCTACCTTAAAGGAACTTCTCTTACTCTTTGCTTCTGGTTTCAGTATAGTTTTCTGCCCCAGGAGGGACTTCTGTAAGACTGGAAACTTTATTTTTTGTGTGACACAGTATGGAATATAACTTCTAGTTTACTCATGTGCCTTTCAGCTGCATTTTTGCGTGTTTAGTTTAATTGCATGTATTACTAACGTACATACCGTTGAGCTTGTTAAACGGTAATGTCCATGTCATTTTCATGTCAACATATTAATCACAAAGAGAAAGAAAAGCAAGAGCACTTGCAAAATTTGTGTTAGGGACTGAGGAGGTGTCTGGGAGTCAGTAAATTCCTGCCTGTTACGTGGCAGGCAAAGGTAGAAGTAGGATTAGCCTTTAGGTTAAAGAGTCAGAGGGGAACTTGAGGCTTTGAAAAGACAAAAATGCAGGAGATCATATTCTTTGCTTATGGCTAAAGCTGATCCTCATGGGAGATTAATACATACATTTTTCATGTTTTGATAATTGTGCATGTATTCAGAGACAGGATGGAAAACGGGTCAGTGGCAATCTTTGTATCTTGAGCCCTGTTTAGGATACGTTAAAACAGGACTGACTATTGCTGCAAGTCAGAGAACAAGCCTATCTGTGAACCAGATGTCCCCCATGTGGACCAGGAATACACACAGGACAAAGATACGACTAATTCTCCCTACATGATGTGATGTGTGTCTCAAAAAATCTAGCGAGTTTCTCTCAGAATACCTCAAAAAGGAGTAAGCAGAATAAGCGGAGGGGACTAAAGAGTTAGTGAAAAATGTATTAGAGCACTGGGAGAGTAGTAGTACTAGACTAAATTTATTTAGAAAGGGGGCAGACTAGAGAATTTTAAGAATAATAAATTACTGACAGAACGTAAATTTGTTTATTCTACTGAATTTACTTGTAGTGCAAGTGGGCAAGGATATTATATTAGGTAGAATTCAGTTTAACTAAGAGTCATGGTTGTCAGTTAACTAAGAGTTGTTGTGGACAAAGTGGTAAAGAAGATGGATCACAGTATACATACAACATCTATACATCTCCCATAGGAAAAAAAAAAAATGCCCAGGAGATACGTCAGTATCTGTCTAACAAAATAATTAAATTTTCTAATTATTCTGAATTGACCAATCCAAGAACTTCACCAAAGTCTATGCTTGTGGCCATTAGTTTGCTGCTGAGAAGTTTGAGAAATGTAAGTTCAGTCTTAATGGCTTTTGGAGAGGAATTGTGATGCGAAAAAATCAGTATCTCCTCTTCCAGTAAAAAAGATAAGAAAACAAATAGTAAGATTATGTTATCATGATCTCTCAATTGAAAACTATTATTTCTGATAACATTGCACTGGGAAGCTATATAGAAAATGACTTAAATGTAAATAATCGTTGTATAAAAATACCAGTGTTTCTTTTTGCCATAGAGTTTTATAACATGCAGTATTTACTGCAATTTTTTTAGGACCTGATGAAAGCAAACTCTAAACCAAAATTGTATGAGCTCACAATTACTCTTTGTATACACTGGAAAAATCTATTTTTCCTTTAGGAAATGGCCTTTAACCATACCCAACAAAGCCTGATTGAAAAATAGGAACAGAAACAAAGAAACCACTAGGTATCTCAGATTACCTGAGCCATAAGCAGATGATGTCACATACTGAGCCTTTTGACATGGTATCCTGCAGCATCCTTGCTGTAGTCAAACTAGGGAGTTCTGAACTGGATGGGTGGATTACAAGGCAAGGAGAAAAATGTTTGGACTGGTAAAGGGTAGTGGTTTGAAGTCTAACTGGTAGTGAGAGGCATTGCTGAGGGGCTGATACTGTTTAACACCTTCAGGATGATGGAGCAGAATGACACCACGTTAGTGGAAATTGCCAAAGGTCAGAGGGGCTCTGAAATGCCGGAGGTATGGATAGAAGACCTCCAAAGGTCTCTGATTGCACTGATGATAAAGTTTTGTCACCTGTTTTGTATAAAACAGCTTCAGACTATTAAGGTGTTCATGAAAAGGTTTTTGTCATCTATTTAAGGATGCATTTGCCATGAATGAGCAACTACCAAGTATTATTTTAATTTGGTATTGACTGACTGAAAGGTTAATATCATTCCTTGTGTTTGTCCTTAGGAAAACAAGTTTTATTACACTAGGTTTCACTATGATGTTTTTTTTGAGTTGCACTTAACGTGTAGTGTTTTTTTTTCCATTTAATTTCTATATATGCATGAAATAATTACCAGGAGGGGTAACCTCCAAAAGAGTTATTCAAGGTTCTGATTTTGGCAAATTTTATTGTACTGTTGTCATGAAGACATTCTGATAGGGGAGCAATCAGGAACAGATCCTGGGAATGCAGTGAGAGAGATAGTGGGGGAAGTCTGCTCAGCCCTTTATTCCTCTTAGTAAATTTGTTCCTGAAAGTATGTTAAGTAACTGCTGTTCAAGATGAATCAGTTATCAGAATAGAAATTATGTCCAGGCTGAACAGAGTGACTATAATGTTGCAACTGACACCTTGAACAAGGCTTTTTGCGTATCTGAAAAATAGCTACTGATTTTAAAAGTAAATCACCAAGTGTATTAGAAAGGCTGACTTGAAAGAAAATAATCTGTTGAGTGATGCTGATCCCATTGGAAATGTAATTTTACCTTCAAGCAAACAACCACAATTTTGAACATTCTTTGAAACATGTATTTTAAAATAATTCCTTGACTAAGTTGAGGTGACAGAATTAACTTTCAGGCTTAAATTTGCTTTTCGGAAACCTCTTATCTGAATAAGGTATTTCCAAAAAGTTTTCAATTCATTGTCAGTCTGAGTAAAATATGTGCAGGGCACATTATAAATAATTTAGGAGGTCACAGTTCTCCAAGAAACCTTAAGAACTTAGCAAATCTGATTTTGTTAGCCAGTATTTTGTCATTCATTTCTACAATTATTTTATTGATGGAATAATTTGAATATTACTTAGTATCTGTGTTTTTTCTTATTTAATATAGTTGTGGACTTTTCTGATGTCTGAGCTTATCTGACTTTTTTGTAATAAGAGACCAGACATAGTAGTTGATTTCTGCAAATATGAATTAGTTACTAAATAGTCAAAGTTCCCTACTTTATGCTTCAGAAAAAGCATATTTGTTGTAATATGGTCATTTGCTACTCTGCCTGACCTGCATCTCTGTATTCTTTATGCAAGTGCCCATAAATACTTGTGATGACAGCAAATAATATTGATCTGAGATCTCATTATAAATTCAAACCTGTCACACACTTGCATTGAGAACTGAGAGTGCATATATCTACAGCTGTATCTATATTTTTTCATACCATCATCTACTCTATGTACTGTTTGTTACTCAGTCCAGTAGCTCAGTGTTACAACTACACTGTTTTCTATGTATTTTCTTGGAAAAGTCTCAATACCATATATTGAAAATGCACAGAATCTTATTGTAAGAAGGTAGAATTGTTAAAATAATATGTAAGAGATTATACAAAATGAATAGGAAAAAAATAATTGCAGTAGGGAGGCTGAGACTGAACAACCCCGTTTAATATGAGTAAGCAAGTGGGTGACAGGTTTGCGTTTATAATGAGATCTCAGATCAATAATATTTGCTGTCACTACAGCTATTAATGTATTCTAAATGTATTGAAGTTCATATTTCTGTAAATCCAATTTTAAAATTGAAGTCCAAACTCAAATAACCTCTACCATTTCATATATGGAAAAGTGCTTAGTTATCTACTTGAAAGGGATATGCTGAAACACATTTTAAACTATTTTCCTAAAGGAGTGCTTCTAAACCAGGATGTTCCTGAATATCTCTATGAAACTTTTTTTTAATAACATGCACCAATAATTTAAGAATAATATTACTCACAGTGTGGTGATTGGCACTTAATAAGAGAGTTCATGAAGCTGCAGTCCTCTGAACTGAGTGAGTCTTTTCCAGTTGTTCTGGCTCCCTCCTTACAGGTTACTTTACAGCTTCAGGAGGATGTAAACACTATTTCCCAAAACCATAGGAGTGAAGAGGGCTACTTGCTTTCAGAATTTGCTTAAGCTGTGGTTATGCTGACTGATACCTGCTTTTCAGTGAAATAAGTAAATAGAAATATTACATCTGCATTCACAGTCACAGGATTTGTTTGGTTAGCGGGCAGTGCAGCAGACAGATGACTCTGTTCTTGAGGGGAATACAGGATGAAAGAATTACATTTCTGTTATCTGAGGCTGCTTTCGGTTAGTTAAGTGATTTAAAAGTCTGAGAAAGGCTCAGAAGGGGTCAGAATATTAAAATTACTTGAATTTTTCTTAAGGAAAAAGTTTTAAATAAATAGGAGTGCATATTTTGTGAATAATTACATATGTGTTTGTTTCTTGTGAGAAGACATAGATACAGAAGCAGCTGGGTAAGAGTTTACAAAATTCTGTATCCATAGGCCTGGTATTTCCTATTCAACCTGCTTTTGGCTAGAACTCAAGTTCCAATTTATGATTGCTTACTGACTTATGAAAAATATTCCTGATTGTTTGTTTTGCTTTTCTGATAAGTAAACCTCTGTCATGAAGATGAAGAGGGTATAGGATAGTATGAAAAAAGTATATGCTATGTGTGATATCACCATGAAACTTTAAGTAAGCAAATTATTGTGTATACTCCTGTATTCATTAATACAGTTACCTCCTCAGTGTTAACTGCTTGTATCACCATTTTGTCTTCTGTGTTTCCTTCTCTAAGCATGGACATTTTGTGATGTATTTAGTTCATTAATATGAATCAGTCATATTGTCAGAAAAGGTAGTTATTAGGAAACTATTTCTAGAATCTGGCTAGTAAAGATGAAGACTAGAGATCATTTAGTTTTAGTCAACACTGAGCTAGCTAGACAAATGGTACTAACTTTCTTTGTCTGATACATAGGTTATTCCCCTATTTATTAAAAAATCTTTTAGTACTATTCCCAATGAAATGGTTTTACAAATGGGGATAAGATAATCCACATAGGCAGCCTTGTTATTTTGCATTCTGGTGTCTGGGTGTCTCTTTCAGACAGAAATATGCATTCTCCAATTCCAAACAAAACCAAGTCTAGACCTGAAAAACCTTTAATGACAGGAATAAGACAATGACAATAAAAATAGTAATGTTTTTGAAGTAGTTTCAAGTGTTCTGATAAATTATGCTGCTGATAGAAGTTCAGTTGCCTTTAAGATTGGAGTCACTAATGAAAAAAGCTGAAGCTGCAGTCCATGCTTAGTGTCACTGATTCTTGGAAGTAACGCTGTGACAATAAGAGGTTATGTCCAAGATCAGTCTCTCTTTTCAGATACATCTCTTAACACTGTCCTGTGCACAACGTTAAGAAATAATCTCAGAATTGTCTTTGCTTGGGCTCCACTATCACCCAACCATTGTAATATGAATCTTAAATTCATCAACAGAGACAAATGCTCCCTTAACTGAACTACTCATGTTCATTCCTGCATCTTGACATGAGGGTAACTCCTTTATTTCAGACAGTGAAAGGTATCAAGTGGCCATCGGTGGTGGATAGATGTCCTTCAGATAGCTAAAGTGCTGTAATCAGAATTGTTAAAGTTGCAACTTTTTCTCCATTTCTAAGAGTTCTATGCAGCTTTCACTACAAAACAGCTACCTTTACACTTCTGTTTCACTTACATTCTTACTTCTTGGATAACATACATTGTCTTTTCTGGTTATATAATAATTCAATGTGTTCCAATGCAAATATAATAAACAAAAGAATTGACTTTCTGAATTGTCATAAAGATAACTTAGTACTGAAGTAAGAGGAATTGTGTCCTCTAGAAAACGAATTTCTTTCTAGTATTAGGAAGATGTCCCAGCTGACTGAATAAAGGAATATTTATCGCCTGTTTTTTCTTTTTAGCAAACTCAACAAAAACATCATTAATGACAGGACAAAGTACATTAAGATCGATGCTGTGTGCCTTGAGGTTTCTTAAGAGATCTCCCTATGAATGCATTAAGATAATTTCATCTTAGAAAAAAAAAAAAGTCAGTAAAAATACTGAAGGGGGAACAGATTTGGACCTGATTTGTTGTTTGTGAGGTTTTTTTTTGTGTGTGAAAGAATTCCTTTTTGAAAAGTGAGGTCAGATCAGGTGAACAGTAAATTGTTCTGTTCTGCAGGTGCACCAAGTGCACAGTTATTAGCTGACCATGTGGGAAGTAGTGCACACTGTATCCTTATATTAAACAAGTACAATTTAAGCTCTTTGATCTTCTTTCAGAACTGTTGAAATAAATACAAATGTTTAACTCCTGAATGCTTTTCTGAAGATCATTCGAAGTATTTTTAAGAGTAATATGTACTGCTACTCTATTTCTGTTTTTTACTGGCTTGGAGGACTAAGAATTCTGCTGGCTAGGTTTCTAGCTGAAATGATTAATGTGTATAGAAACATGTGCTTGTGTCACCTTGGTTTAAAAACATAAATAATAGATCTGGTCTGGAATCCTGAGGCATGTTCTTGCTTTCTGTTTTTATCCCACTTAGGCTTAAATGCAAGAATATCTGAAATTTTCAGTTCATTTCTGTAAGAGAAGTTTTCCATTATCCCTGAATGCTCCCTCAGGAAAAGAATTCTGTATTCAAGCCCAGGCACACAAAGTCCTCACTTTCTCTAGGTTTCATCTTAGACAAGAAATCCACTCCTTTGTGCAGTGAAGCAGTAGGATAGACTGCTGTTCTTGTGAAAGATGGTCTTGAGAGGACTTCTCCCAGACTACTGCTGTAAAGATTTACACAAGGCTTTTGAATTTTACCTGGCTTTCAGTGAAGATCCAGTAAGAATGCCTAAGTGATGCCCTGAAGCATTTTTGTCATACCACAATATTGAAAAAGGGGATTTCGGTGCCCAAAATAGACTGGACACTCTCTGAGGACTCCCAGTTCATTTGCTAATAAGCCCCTTATGAACTTCATGGATTTGAACTTGAAATTTATAACTGTGTTAAACCTGTAGGCAACTAGAAACACCATTTTTAGAGCTATAGCTGGATCGTGTTTTAATAGCTGTTATACTGCATTTCCTGTTCCTGACAGTCACCTTCTCTGCTTCAGCTTTTTCTTCTTTGCCTGTTTTGTGAATTACTCCTCCTTTATTGGCTTATGACTTGACCAGATATAGAAGGAAGGTGGAAGGCTGGTTACCTGAAGGCAGCATGCATCTAATGGGGAAATAATTGTATCCTGTGAGGCAAGAATTACTTAGTATATGTATACACATTTATCTGTGAATACATACTTTTTTTTGAGAGAGAGATTATATATAATGTATATAATCAGTGTATGAGTGCATTCAAAGAAGTAGCAGTCAAATTAGTAGTGAACAACAGAGGAATCCGGTTTTAGCTAGAGGGACAAAAGGTCTCTTCACATAGCATCAAAAGTTTTAAAAACACCCTTAAAGACTGTGTGATGTCTGATAGTACCAGAAGATGCAGATGTCACTCACGTGTATTTTTGCATAGTCTCTTCTAATGTCTTCATATATGTTACTTAAAATGACGCAGTGAATACCTTTCAGTGATTTTATATATTATATGTTGGATGTGTGTCATTGAGCATGGAAGTATATGAAGTATCTTTTTTCCTGGGACTGAAAGGTTAGAAGGCATTGTATTGACCATTGCAGGAAGAACCAGTAGTGTTAACAACAATCTTTGGTCTTTAGCCATTGACTGAAGTTACTAGAGTGAGAGTAAAATAACTGGAATGATACCTGGATATATTGATAGCCACAGGATGTTCTTCAACGGCCAGTGAATCATGTTGCTCAGAAATGGGAGAGCAGACACCAAGTGAGAGTTGACCACATTCAGCAATTAATAATTTAGAGCATTCTTAAATCAAGCAGGCTAAATAATTATGTATCATTTTCTTATTGACTAACTACTAATACTGTAGGAAACAGGGTAAATTAATTTCCAAGTAGCTCATGACATTTCCCTTTAATTTTGCAGTGTATCGTGCTACTATGAGTTGTATTTCCAACAAAAATAGTGTATTGTGGTAACCCTTGTTTGCACATAGTATTCTTGTTATAAAATCTCACAATAGGGATGAATTAATTTGTATTGCAAAGCAGCATTAAAGCAGCACACTCTTCCTACTGACAAATTCTTGAAATTTGGGAGAAAGAAAGATTTTAGTGGCTAGTTTTATAGCCTGATTATGTGTGAAAATTGTAGATTTTTAAAATCTACAAACACAGCCACTCCAAGGATCAAAATGCAAAGTTTAGTTAAGCATTCAAAAATAGATGACTGGTTTCAAATTTGCTTATATTTTTTAATGTTAGTATTCCCAAACATCCTGTTAGCCCAATACAGATAACAGTTGCTTTCTGTAACTGTCCTCTGTGATACCATACTTAGCTTGTGTTTGGGATTGTACTTGGCAGTCGTCTTCTGAAACGTTTTTTCTGTGAAATTCAAATAATTGAAACCCAACAGATATAGGACATACAGCCATTATAAAAGTTAAAGGTATAAAGTTCACTAGCTACATTGAAAAATGAACATATTTTTCAGAGCTATTTAAATTTTCAAAATTAAACTTAAAAAATGCCATCTAGACTTCGAAACCTGCTGAGCTTGATTTCTCTGTGGAAGCAGCATTACATCACTATAAAATGCTTACTTGGTTATACTACTGTGATTATCAAATGATGGCCAGCAAAAGCAACCCTTATAAAAGAAGTCCACTTTACATACTATGAAGGTCATTACAGAAAACTCCAGGCTTGTAGAAAAGCAGCAGAGAGATGCCATCTAGCAGTAACTCTTAGAAATTTCCTAATATTTAATAGTTCCTTCCTTCAAGATACTGCACTTAAGTGTAGGAGAAAGGAAAGATTTTAGCCACCCTGCTGGAAAGAAAACTTTACTGAAATATATTATCATGAATAATTCTGTTTTCTTTTATTTTTCTTTGTAAATACAGAGGAAAAATTAGAATCAAATTAACAGATGTAACATTTAATAAGTCTTTAAAAATTGTTATTCTGTAATTAGCACTAAGAACATTTAAAATTAAGCAGTAGTGAGCTGTCTTCCATTTGTCAAAGAAGAATTTCCAGAGCTGGTCAATGTTCTATATCATATTTAGCAGGAAAAAAAAAAAAGAAATACAAAAGTATGGGCAATAAATTACTGTGGCTGAAATAAAATCTTAATCTTCCAGAGATTCAAGAATAAACTATATATATTTTTTTTCTACATATTTTACCATAAGATGGCAATACTTAAACACTTTACTAGCAGTAAATGACCTAATAAGTTTAGCATAAAAGCCCTGTCATAATGAGTGCCTGTGGACAGAGGTCTTGAGTCAGGGATGGCCTGGTACTAAATCAAAGCTTTTTTTCCCAGGCATTATTTTAAAGTGGTTGATCAGTAAAATAAGGTATTACTTGAATATTAATTACGTAGGACATGAATAGGAATGTATTGTGCATACTTTGAAATGTCTGATGCAATTTATTTTCACAAATTGAATAGTTTGAGAGTGTCAAGAGCATGTAAAAAGTTGTCTGTCTGGTTATTAGCATATTGCACAATTCTTGTTGGAAAAGAAAGAATGTAACATCCCCTTGTTTCATACAATTAATTTCATATGATACATTTGCTTCCCTACCTGCAGGGCAGAAAATTATTATTCCATTTCAATTTAGCATAAAGCAAGATAAATAACTGAGCACTACTTCCATTTCTAAAGTGAGATTTCAGTCACAACTTATATTTATTTGCTGAAAAAAACTGTAAACATTTTCACATATATAATTTTTCACAGAAATATGAAATCTGTTGTTCATAGTCAACCAAACTAAATGATTATCTGCCATGGGGCATCTTTTTCGTGCTTAATGTGGTGTAGTATCTTACCCAAGGTTCTGAGTAACCATTTGATCTCATGTTTTTGTTCCTGAAAACCCAATTTAGCTCTGATAAACACCAGACTTTGATTAAGGGCTCTTGTTTTTACATAATCTTAAGGACTTTTGAGCTTTCTGGCTCATGATCCTTTCACAAAGTTAAAAGAGTCTGCAATGAACATTTTAATATCCCTGAAAATGTCACACAGAGTGATGAATAAAAGGCCATTTTTATGCCCTCTGCACAGTATGCCACAGCAAAAAGGGCTAGAAGCAAAGTTTCAAAAGTTAATTTATGCCATTTCATTCCAGTGGCTCATCCTGCTTTTCAGTGCTGGATGGTGACAGACACATAAGATGGAGCATTTCTTCCCACTGTTATTTTGGGGCACATCTCTGACACCTGAACTAAAAGAATAATTCTGCCAGCTGAAGCTTGTTTGCTTCATTAGTGGTTTTACTCTTTGGTGGATAGACAGTGATACAAATTTTGCTTTTCCTGCTTTCACGCAGTCTCTTTAAGTCTCTTAACTTTAATAGATCCCACCAAGTGTAACAGAAGATAGAAAAATAAAGAAAAATGAGTATGTGGAAACCTGTAATTATAATGTGACCATGTGCTGCTATTCACACAGATGTGGATCTGCTGTGTGTTGCCTGAGGAGTCTCTTTATAGGTACAGCAAGAGCTGATAATTTCAAATAGCTCCTATTTAATAACAGGGATAGAATTATTTATTTAGCTCATGTTATTAATCCTATATCACCTCCTGTTTTTTTTAGTTGTTCTGTATCTTACTGATTAAAAAGCGGTCAGAATACTGCAGCTGTAAATCAGATTTTCACTTAAATTGCTTTTTAAATTCTATCTTTATATTTTTGAAGAGGAACATCCCTTCCATACTGTTGGAAATTCAGTAAATATTTGTATATGATTAATTTATGTGATTAATGCCTTTATTTTAAAGGAGAAAGATCTGCCAGAAGAGCTGAACATTGCCTCATACGGATGTCTGGTACCTAAATTTATCACTAAAATTATATTCACCAGCATACAACATAAATTGTGGCAACACGGTACAGACTACTGCTGGTACTGGACTGCAACACTATAAGAATGTTTTCTCTCTCATTACTTTTTTATAATGCTCACAGTTACAAGATTTGCATGTCACAAAAAGACGTATAAGAAGTTCTGCATCTGTAAGATGCAGCACTACAGACATCTGCAGGCCTAGGGGGTTTCAGTCATTATTGCTGTTAAATGGTACAGTGCAATTCTGGTTTTTTAAATGATTTAATCTAAAATCTCCTTCACAAGCCAGGCTGCATGGCTAAAACTTATCATTTACTTTTATCATTATTTCAATATTGGATGTGATCTCTTGGCGACCTGAACACATTTGAAAATAAGGAAACCCTGCGGCAGCCTGGAGCGTGGCTAAAATCACTGCCTTCACGTGACGCCTCGGTTCCACTCGAAACAAATTTATTTCCAGTCGGAGGCTGCCGATC
>NW_009637086.1:0-1321 GCF_000690535.1 Cariama cristata | reverse complement strand
AGAATTATAAAGTATACGTATACCTAGTCTCTTATATATGTATATGCACGTACATAGACACCACCACATATATGTACATCGCCAGTTTCTTGGGTGTAGAAGTGATCACCTAGCGCAGCTGCATTTCCCACTATTTATTTAAACGTTGAATACGTGAAGTAACTCGGTGTGTGTGTGTTTACAACCATATCTTTACCTCCTGACACTATCTTGAGATTGTTTCAAGACAGCTGAGTTATCTCTACAAGTGGCAACTTTGGGTCCCACTTCTTGTTTGAAGTAAAGCCGGGGGGTGTGTTTGCTCCCTCAGCTTCGGAAAGGAAAACATCTTGCAAACTAAGTTAGGACTCCGAGGAGGTCTGTTGCTTAGTAGCTGTCTCACCAGCAAATGCGAGTTTCAGAATATTTTCCTGGCTCTTTCATTCCAACCAGATTTCCCCGCGGGAAGATATTCCGAGTGAATATGGCTTTGCCTCTCTTTCACCCAAACTCGGTTGCCTTTTAAAAAAAATAGGGCTTTGAAAAAAATCTGTTTTCCTGATGAGTAGTGATTGGAGGGCACTTATACACTACGTTGATGAGGGCGGTGTAACAGCCCATATGGAACAGAACACAAAATGGGATTTAAACAAACTCAAATGGGACGTTTAATATTGGGGGGAGGGGGAATTCAGAAGGGTTTGGAGTGGACACTCTCGGGAGCGGGTACTGTGTCGCGCAGACTGAAGGAAAGGCACCGTGTAGCCTAAGCGGAGCCTGCCCTGTGGAAAACACACAAAGAAATCCGTGCCCACGGGAAAGTTGCACTTTGCGTGGTTTGGGAAGCTTTCAGATAACCGCCCGCTGGAGCCCGCAGCCCGCGGCTCTCGGGTCCGGGCTTCCCACATCGTCTCCGGGGAGCAGCGCGGCTGAGCCGCGCAAACGGCGGGATCCGCGTCTCCCCCCTTTTTTTTTTTTTTTTTTTTTTTTTTTTTTTTTTAAGGAATTTTCCATGGGGAAAGGTAGAACTTCTTCATTTTTCTCGGCCAGCTCCATTCCCGGGCAACCTACGAAACCGTCTAAAACCAGGATGCGTTTCTCCTTCCAGATTGAGGGGAGGTGGCGGGAAACAGAGAAAGAGAGAAAGAGAGAAAAGCAAGGAAAAGAGAGGAAAAAGATCTAAAAATGACTGGAAAACATAAATAGAATGGAGGGAGTGTTGAGAGACAATTTAAGATAAATACTTGTACCTTCTTCGATCTTGTGTTTAACATAAATACATGAAGCTTCTATCCGCGATTTTAAGAGAGAAGGAGCCTGGAGGACACACATAAACAGTCCC
>NW_009637085.1:0-8402 GCF_000690535.1 Cariama cristata | reverse complement strand
GTTAACCACCGCCCTCGCGCCCAGCGGAAGGCCCGCCCTCTCTCTTCCGGCGCGGCCCCCGCGCGGGGCGGGGCGTAAGGGCGCGAGTCTCCTCACAGAGTTGGGCGCGGCGCGGGAGTGCTGAGGAGAGTGAGGTCCCTTCGTTTGCGCTCCCGGTGTGGGGGTAACGCCGGGTAAAACTGCGCTTAAAGCCCGAGCCCGTTCAAGAATAGATCTTGAGAATCATGCGCATCCCTGAAGTTGCAGCTAGAGGCTTTTTAAAGACCGCAGTGAGCAGGTTAGGACCCTGACCTTAATGATTGTGATATCGGTTATCGTAGCGTAGGAGAGAACACAGGGAATCGGGCTTTGCAACAAAATCTTAAAGGTATGGAAGGCAAAACCACTGGATCTCCCTGGGATTGATGGGTTCTTGGAGTAAGGGATAGATGGCAGCGTTTCAAAGTCCTTGCAAAGCAGGCAGTTGAACTGTAAGTTTGTCTGTGTGGCCCACTGCTGTTTTCTTTGGAGACCGCCAGACTTGTGTAGGTATTAATGATTCTTAAAAAGAATGGAAAAAAAAAAAAAGACTGTTGTTAGAAATAGTAAATAACGCAGTGAAAAGTTTTAATTAAGCTTCTATCTGTTCAAATAATAGCTGTTATGAGTCGTTCAGCTAATCTTGAGGCAGTTTAAGTGAAATCAGGCCTTTCCAGAACAATTGCATGGTCTTTCTGGATGACTATATTTACAGTAACAGGAAAACAGTCTCCCACCCTGTGTGTGTTGAGTTAATATTTGAGGAACATGGACCCAGGATTTAGATGAATCTGGAAAATCTTAAATTTCCATTTGATTGAGACTTCAGTTTTTACATAAAGCAGCTGAGATTTCAAAGTCGAAGCATTTTATTTGTGAACCAATTCAGTTTTGGGTAAAAGTTCCAAAAAAATTAAGTAGGGAGCACTGAAATAATTTGTTACAAGGAGAAAGTTTGCAGAGGGAGGCTGTTGGGTGTGTTACTTGTTACTGCAGAAGTATACTCAGAGTAGTTTGAGGTACATTCAGTCAACTGGAAAACTGACGCCGTAATCCCATTCACTCTCTGCTTGTGTCCTTTTAGAAGAATATGTGACCTGTAGGTGGTTTCTAATGTGGTTTGTTGAAAACCAGGATTGCTCTGTGGCCTTAATGCAAGTTAAATCTAGATGCCTGCTAAAAGAAAAATTATTGGGTTATTCATTCCAAGCGTTAAAATTGATGTAGCTCGCCTCATCTTGAGGTCAGAAAGACTGTTTTTGTGACAGACTGCATATGAAGTTCTGTAAAAAAGCATATGACATTTAGACAGTATTTTCTCTTGCTTGGCCTAACAGCAATATCTGAAAGTAGAGACTTGCCACTTCCCTTGGTAGTTAGCTCTCCAGACTAAGAGGGGAAGGACTTGAATCAACAAGTTTTTTCTGATGTATTCATAGACATGCATTACAAATGCTGACAAAAGCTGTGCAATCCGGCCTTAGGTAATACACGTGTTATGAGAATTAAAGTTTTCAGAAAACAAGGCAGGGCATTTAACCTTTAATTTTCACCTCTCCTTTGAGAAGATGTGTGAATTTCTTGTATGTTACATATTTTCAATTTTCTTGTACATGTTTTTGTCAGTGGTGGCTCTAATAATTCACAGTGAATAAACACTTTTAGACTATTGCTTTTGTAGTTAAAAAGAAACTATTCAAAGCCTACTGTCTTGTACAATTTCATTGCCATATCTGTGTAGAATTTGGGAAAAGAAATGTGTTGAGAGAGTGTTAACAGTCACAGTAATTCTAGAAATAGCAGAGTGGAAGAGACTTCAAAAGCACATGCTATGCTCAAGGGCCGTGGTGAATTATAAATACACTGTAGAGTTTTGTTTAACTGGCTTTTAGAAACTTAAAATGAAGGAGATTCTGCAAGGTCGTTAAGTTATCAGCTTACATGTTTAGCTTGATTTTCTTTTTTTGTTTCTAGAATGACTAAGCCCAGTTCCTTTTTTTTTTTTCCTTTGTAGTCACTTTCCAGACTTCTTATTCTTATTGGTTTGATCTGGACATTCCCCAGTTTGTCCAGAAAGTGCAGAGCTGTAGCATTTTCATCACTGAAGCTGAATCACATGGCTTCATTCTGAGCTTTACACAAGTTACATGTTTATACTAACTAATTAATGTTCATGTACGATAGCAGTTAATTTAACAAACAGCATTTATGTGGCATGACAACTGCTCATCTGCTTGACCTAATGTAGATTAATACTTTTTTGGAGAGCAAGGCAAGCTTCTGAGCCAGGACCAGATCCTTCAGGTGTTAATTCAACACAGTGCCACCTAAAAACCTGTCAGGGGCTTTGGATCAAGTTTTCTGGAGATAAAATTAGTGCTAAATAAGTTTTTAATATCAATGACCTGTTTGCTCATTTTGTAATTAAGTAGTTCACAGCTGGTTATTTGATAGTAATTATGACATGAATTTGAGGCAGGACTTCCTAGTTTATTCTTCTGCTTCTCTGATACTAGCACAGGTAAAATCTTGTGCAAGTATTCTGTAAGTGACTATACTGGTCTCTACAACAGAAGCATAAGCTTTCTATGTTTTGCACATCTCTAAAGAACAGTGATGTAAGTTGGTAGCAATAAATATTTAAAGAAAAAGCACAGGAGTGTATTTGACTGGATAACTCTAATGGCAAATGAAGATTTCTTTACTTTTCTAGATCAGAAGCCCTTAGAGGCATAAGTTAGGCTACATTTCCATAACAGCTTAAGCAGACCAAAGTCATCCCTATTCCTGCCTTTGCATGATTCCACCTTTTCCTAGGCTTTAATGACCCCGATTTAAATTGACTTTACATTAAGACTGCTGTGAGAGAGTGATGCTGCAGAGAGACTAGGCTCATCCCCATTAAGCTCTACAGTGAAAGATGGGTTTAAATACTTGCCCATTCTGCTGATCTGATGTGAAATTTAGTTTGTTTAGGTGTCTATCTGGTCTATGTCTTGATCTCTGCTTTTGAGTGCAGCTAGCTTGATAGCGTCCAATATGGCATTTCCAAACTTACTAGAAATAGTAAACAAAACTCTCAGCCCTTCAAAATTTCTCAGGTTTGTGGAAGTAATTTTGTCCTCTTCTCAGCATCTTGCTGGTAGAAACGGTTTTGACCTTCGTATAGTTTTTGAATGCTTGAAGCGGAAGTGCTATATCAGGCGTCCTTTAACTTACAGGATATACCAAAGTCCAGCAAAACTGAATTCTGCTCTCATTAAACATTTTTACTCTAATTCTTGGTCCAGTTTTCCATTTCTTTCAAAATAATCAAGTGTTGCAAAGTAGCACAACATCCATACATCCATTCAGTTAAACCAGGGAACAAAGCTCAGATTTTCTCTGTCAGAACCACGCACCAGCTCCTCTGCTTCTTTTGCAGAAATACACACCATGAATTTGAATCCGAGTTCCACTTCCCACATCAAAACTTGTAACAACGTTTTGCATGCGATTGTAGGTGGTTTAAGGTGTCAGATGAGGGCACTGCTGGAGACCAGGACCCCTACAACAAAGCTCAAGCAGAAACCAAAGGCCCAGGTCTAAGCTTAGGAGGAGTTCCTGAGCCCATGGTCGCACGGGGTGGATGGAAGCCAGAGGTGAGGTTAGTGAGGGCCGTTAAGCACCCTCAGGGTGCTGACACAAGGCAAAGAAGTTAATTGAAGTGTGATCAATGGGGCTCCCTGGAAACAACTTGTGTCAAATGAGACAGTACTTGCTTTCATCTGGTGGCATCGTTATCACGCCTGAAGTGGGATACCTGGGGAGAATTCAAAATATGGGAGGGATGGCTTATGATTAAACCATAAGCATGGTTTAACAGCCTCTCTTTATTTTTAGGTTTTGGGTGCAAATTTTGTAACTTTTTATTTTTAAAAATCTGTAGAATATGGTTAAAAGTTGACCAGTGACATTATAGCTCTTGGAATCTATACATAGTTTATTATTCTAGCTAGTTCTGTACTGATAGAAAGCTTAAATGTTGTTAGAAATAGCTTAGATAAACTTTAATTCTAAAACTCTACTACTACCATTTTAGTTGATAAAGGCCAAAAATGAAAGTGTGTATTAAGGTCTGATTCAGCATTCCTTGCAGGAATTCCACTGCACGCGGGAAAGAAAGGTTGGTATCTATCAAAGAGTTTTATGTGCCCAATGCTTCAGCAGGGTTGAGTGACATAAGTGGAAACTAAATTTGAGCATTATGTCATAAGAACTGTCTGTCACAGTCTCACTTATCCTGAGGCCTCATTACCGTTTCTAGCAGCTTCTAAGAGCTCCATTTTCCAAATTAACCTTTATAGCTTCCTAATAAGAGTGAATTTCTGCTCTTTCCTATACTAACTCTTGGGGCTTTAGCCACGTAATAAAGTCTCTGCAGCTGGCACAGAGCTTTTACAGTATATGAATAGAGATTATCTTTTTATCTCAATAAAGCAAGTTGGGTTTGGAGGTTTTTGGTTTTTTTTTTTTACTTTTCCTGGAAACTAGCAGAGTAATCATTGCCAACCCTAATGAGAACTGGAAGAATAATTTCTGTCCCACAAGTAAAAATATTCTTAATTCGGGTCACACAAGAACAGGTATGAGACTAATCTCCAGGTGCGTATAGGTTCAAAGGCCTGGTTTAGATATTAAATTTTTAATGGACTAGTTTTCTGACAGCATGAAATACTTGTATTTCTATATTTAATATTTTTCTATGGAAAATTTGAAGATTGGCTTAGTCCAAACTGGAAGTTTGTATGTATAGTACCCTGCACTAAGATAATGATTAGAAAAATAGAATGGAGTTGGAATTGATGGGCCCAGATAGGTGTGTTGTAAATGAGACTTAAGTGGAGTACGAAATAATCAATGCATATGTTACTTCAGTTTCACTGTTTCTGTGAGAGAGGCTTTGGAGGGGGGCACATCATAGTGACAGAGATAAGTAATGGTGAAATTCCACGGTCCTCATCTCCCACTCTCCTTACATCGTGTCTAGAGATTGAACACGTGATGAATTGGTACCTTAGGGAAAAATTGGGGGCAGGGGGAGTTGATGGCTTAGCAGAGTTAAGAAGTTAAACGGATCCCTTCTGCACAATCTTAATGGCTAAATCTGATACTGGGGAAGGGACAGGAGCACATATCTGGAGACAGACATTTCCAGGGGCAGCCTGTAGTTACACCTGACTGGATGCAGTGGGAAAACATGTCCTGAAAGGAGCAACCATCTCAACATGGTTGCTGTTCCTCTCCTTTCCCGAAACCTATCCAGATTTAGTGGGATGGCTTTGTTATTTTCTTCATCTTCTGTCATGGCCGTGTTCAGTCACGGAGATGGAAACAGTAATTTTGCTGTTCACCGCTGAAGGTGGCAGAGCTTGAAAACTACTTAAAATGCAGGACATGGGCTCCTGCTATCTTTCCTTTCCCCAAGTCCTGTTTTCTGCCTTTGTTTTATTCCTAGTCTTTTATTGTTTTGCTTTTTTAAATAGTCAGCCAAGACTATCCCTTCATCAGTGCTACTGTTGTCGGTGAGACAGCCAAAGACAAAATGTTAAACCTGCTGGTGCTTGAAGCCTGTCAGGTGTGGTACTGCATTGCAAGATCCTGTGCTCTGGCTGTTTCTCCACCAATAGGCTTGCAAATGGAAGTTGGGACTGAAACTGTATTTTCTACTTTTAGGGAAATTTTCTGCCTTTGTTATGTGCTTTTGCTAAGAAAGTGTCATTGGAATAGATCAGCAATGGCTCCAGACTACCTGAACTCATTATGTCTCTTCCAAAATCAGTTGAATTGACCTTATCTCTGACATTATGTAAAAGACCACAAAACAGGATTTTCTTCTATCAAGATAACAACTAACAGGAAGGATACTTCAGGACTTTATTTAAAACGTTATAATTTGGATTCTCTCAGTATCTTGAAACTTCTGTACAATTAAATTCTTCGAAGTTAATACAACAGCTTCCTAAAAGAACGCGAGGATCGTAACTCCAGCTACTGAATGTAGAGTGAGCGGATTTTGGGAAAAGGACGCGGTATGTAGTGCGTGAGCCAGTTCCACTAGAGGGCACAGCTGTGCGGAGAAAAAACAAAATAGGGAGGTGCGTGGTTCTCAAATGAGCAAAATATTACTAATAACGTATTAAGTACAATTCGTGGCTTCTTTCACCTCAGAAGGACACCTTAAAAACCGCTACTGGTTTGAATGACATCAAGCTCAGTGTGTAGTGGCCACCTGGTCACAGTGTTCCTTTCGTAAGCGCCTTTCTCCTGTTTAAGCAGGGTGGGGAGATCTGTGTTAACACTGTTTCGCTTGTATTTTTATGGACAATGCAGATGATCTTCGGGAAAAAAAAAAGCAGAGAGAAGAGCCTCATGTCCCTGCCTCCTAGTAAAATACTAAGTTACGCTGTTTCCAAGGGCTCTTACGCTGTCACTTCTGTTGAAGTGATCTGAGGGGATGCACTTTGTAACAATTGATGTCAAAAGAAGCTGTGCTGCTGTGTCCTTGGGAGGAGGATCCCATGGTCTTACAGACAGCAGCTGCCTGTGTCAGGCAGATTTAACCTGTTAATTAGAAGACATACTTGTGTAGCCTGCATGGCTTGTATAACTAATCTTGACCCTGTTGTCAAGGAAATTAAAAAGATGAATTAAGTATGAGCGAATGCTGTACAATAATAATTGGAGTAATATTACTTAGCTATGTTGTGTCTGCATCTACTATTTTTTGTTGTTCTTGTGTGTAATTTTACTAGAGTAGGCATTGTATCATATGATTAGATGCTCCTCTAGGCTATAAAGCATAATTGGTTGGTTTGAGGAAAAAGTCATGTGTTTGTTTTCCTTGTCATTGCAGTGCCAAAAGATGCTGATGTGACTGTAGCTACCCTTACAGGGGGATGTGGGGGGGAGAGAACTTTGGCAAAGCCTCTGTCTTTTGGAGGTGTTCCGGGAGGGACTCCCCTTCTATGGCTGTATGCTGTGTCAGCACTAGGAGGCTCTACTGGTGTCTCTGTGCTGATGTCAGTGAAGCAACACAAATGCTATTTCCAGAGAAGGGACTGCAAAAATGCTAGGAAACTGCTGCCAGTGGATGGGATGCGTCATGAAGCACAAGGGGGTTTTAGTCAAATAAAATACACGTTTCCCCAGTGCTTACTGCTCTATTTAAGTTCTTCGGTATTACTTTCAATTTTCTATTAACGTGACCAATTTCTGCTCCCCTGGATGTCAGAAGCATGGTTTGAGGGAAGTGGAATGAAACCCAGAGTAAGATTCTTGAAGGACAGGCATACTGTGTGTCAGTTTTATTGATCAGAGGAAATTAGCTCAGCCAAACCCAGTTAGGATACAGTTTTTGTTTTATACACACAGACATTAATCGCTCATTATCCAAGTGAATTCTAAAGGGGATTATAGCACACTAACAGAATAAAATGATTGTCCCTTTGCTGTTATGGAGGAGTTTTTTCTAGATTTGTATTTGGTACCAAACTGCTAATTTCACTGATTTCCTCTTACATCAAATCAACTTTTTTTTTGATTTTTTTTTTTTTCCCCCCATTAACAAGATCTTAATCAGCTGTCATTTTGGCCTTTCTGGTGACAAGCATCATCCTATGAGTGAATGTAATTACTATTCTTTTTTTTTTTTTTTTACTGTTAACTCCTCCCCTTGTTTGCTGCTCTTGCTTAAGGCAATTTTTGTTGAAGCCTTCTGGCTGACTGCCTAGCATTTGGCTAATAATTCTGTGCAATTGTCAACTTCATACTGTTTCAGTGTTTGAAATGGAATTCTCTTTCCTCAGTTTATATGGGTCTGCTGTTTACTAGTCCATTATGCATAGAATCTAATCCACTTATGCTGTAAGTAGCTTGGAGACAGAACTTTTTTTTTTATCCTCACATTATGTTTTATTTATTGAGCATAATTCAGTTTGAATGAAATGAAATAGTCATAATGGTTCTTCTACTGTTGCAGAACTTTCTTATCACAGTGCATTTTGTCAGTTTGATTTATTTTATCTGTCTATTTACAGTTGTTGTTACAACGCAGAGTTGCTTTACTAGCTACAGAAAAAGTACCTCATCCTCCTGGACGGTACTCCATATTTCAAATGACATAGCTTCAGAGTGGACCTGAGAATTGCATAGGCGAGTTTTGATTTAAAGTGTTGTCTGCGCTCTCTCGCTCGCTCTCTCAATTTTCTTTCTTTTTTTAGGTATACTTTTCATTTGGAAAGTAGCTGTCATTGCATAGACAAATATTGTTCATATGAAAAACACTGAGACACAGAGACTAGAGCTTGTATTTAGGTCCCTGCAGTTATGGAACTGGCTTTTGA